>NW_026059768.1:15386-34698 GCF_023721935.1 Panthera uncia | reverse complement strand
AAGATATGGTATGTGTTTGTATACACACACACACACACACACACACAATGGAATATTATATTACTTGGCAATCAAAAAGAATGAAATCTTACCATTTGCAATGTGGATGGAACTAGAGGGTATTAATGCTAAGTTAAATAAGTCAGTCACAGAGAGACAAATATCATATAATTTCACTCATGTGGAATTTAAAAAAACACTACAGTTGAACATAAAGTAAGGGAAGGAAAAATAAGATAAAAACAGACAACGAAGCAAACCATAAGAGACTCTTAAATACAGAGAACAAACTGAGGGTTGCTGGAGAGGAGGTGGGTTGGGGGGGATGAGCTAGATGGGTGATAGGCATTAAGGAGGGTACTTGTTGGGATGAACTTTGGGGGTTGTATGTAAGTGATGAATCACTGGGCTCTACTCCTGAAACCAGTATTGCACTATATGTTAACTAAGTTGAATTTAAATAAATACATTTAAAAAGTAAAAATAAAATAATAAAATAAAATAAAATAAAATAATAAAATGAAGGATTATAACGGGCCAGACATCTCAATATGAATTGAGGGGAATAAAAGAAACCCTATCCTCAGGATGTTTTATTTATTTTAATGATGAGGAAATAGGTAGATTAGCATGTGGTAGAGAATTGACCATTGTGTTTAGCATGATGTCTACAGTTGGTAACCCAATTGGAGCTCCTTTGGGCAGTAATGAAAATTAAGGGCTTAGGATATGTGGTAAATTGAATAGATTGGGGAAGATATTCCACATATCTACACTGTTTCTGTCCTGGGTCTCTGATCAGAAGAGCATTAAACGTGTGGGTAAAATCCAACATTTTCGGGAAAAATGAGAATAAAAATTTGTTTGAACTAAATGAAAGTTGCATTGCTGTTGTTGCATTGCCGTCGCTTAGGATGAGGACACAGTAAAAATAAGTATCGTGTTTTTAAATTTTTTTTTTAATGTTTATTTATTCTTAGAAAGAGAGAGCATGAGTGGGGGAGGAGCAGAGAGAGAGGAAGACACAGAATCCGAAGCAGGCTCCAGGCTCTGAGCTGTCAGCACAGAGCCTGACGCGGGGCTTGAACTCACGAACCGTGAGATCATGACCTGAGCTGAAGTCGGATACCTAACCAACTGAGCCGCCCAGGTGCCCCAAGTATCGTTTTTAATAAAAATTTTCTGCGAAGATAAACAGGTAAAGAGTTAAACAAGGGAGGGTTTTATTTCCACTGATGTTTTGCATTTTACAGATGATATTAAGAGTTTTTTCCTTAAATTTATAATGACTTTAGACACAGGTTTATGACGTAGAAAACACACTAGACTTGGGAAGAGGTGGGGTTTCTATAGTTCAAGTGGATGGTTTGTTTTAGATGGAGTAGATGTGTGTCCCCTGTAACAAACGTGGATGAAGGGCATGCATATGCAGTTGAGGGTAGCAGAGTAGATAGATTTACTGGTGATAGCAAGAAGGTATTTGAAGGTGCTCATGGTGGCTTTCTCTACAAACAAGGAGGCAAAGTCTGCAACAGACACTGAGAGTTGAGGAAGTGCTGCTGAAGTTTTGAGGAACGGAGGGTAAGAATGGAACGTCCATCTTGGGGAATGGAAGAACAAGTATCCTGGACCTATAGGCAGCTTCTCTGGTTGTGATGAATGCTGGTTTGAAATCGTTGGTTTTAAGTAGTAAGTGAGACTGATACGGTGACGCGGAGAGCTTTCAGCAGAATTCTGATGTTGGGGGGGGTGGGGGGAAGGCAAGGAATTCGAGACTTCCTTGATTATTAATTGATTATAGTGCTGAACTATCGATTCGAGTCAGGAGAGGGAGGAAGTGAGGACATGAGGGTAGGGTGATCAATTGTTTAAAATAATAAACTAGTGATAGGTAAAGGAATGAATATCTCATTGGTTCAGCAAATTGATAGATGAGTATTATAGGAATAAATGGGCTAGAGGTGCTGATGTTCATCGAGGGAGACGTTCGAAATCACGAGTTTGGAGTGTGTAGCCTAAGTTCCAGGACGTGGCAACAGAACTGTGTGCCCTAGATGGGCTCTAAGGGAAAGATCAGGAAAGTCAACAGCTCGAGCAATGAGGTAGCAGGATGTTGAACGAATCACCTACATAAGTGATTTTTAATCATATAAGATCTAATGCTCTCTTTCATCACAGTTTTTTTTATTTATTGAAGTCATGAAAAATTAGAAGTAAATATTTATAACCTATATCACAGATAGAGGGCTGATCCCTCCTATTATAAAAGCGCTTTTAAAAAGGTTTTGTTCTTGACAGGCACACGCCACCCTGGCTGCCTTGTTAAACACAACTATAAAGCCTGGAGGGAATGAATGGAGGAGGTATTTGGGGACTCTAAAAAGTAAATAGTGTGGTGCCTGGGTGGCTCCGTCAGTAAAGTGTCTGATTGTTGGTTTCAGCTCAGGTCATGATCTCACAGTTCATGAGTTAAAGTGCTGTATTGGGCTCTGTGCTGACGGTACAGCACCTGCTTGGGAATTCTCTCTCCCTCTCTTTCTGCCCCTCCCCTGATTGCGTGCGCGCGCTCTCTCTCAAATAAGTAAACTTTTTTAAAAAATTAAAAAATAGTAATAGGAATATTGGGAGCGAAACCAGAATTCTGAATACTACTTTTATAGACTGACATGTGTTTCCCCAAAATTCGTATGTTGAAGTCCTAAACCCCAATGCGACTGGATTTGGATATAAGGCCTTCCAGGAAGGAATTGAGGTTAAAGAGGTCTTAAAGGTGAGATCTTAATCCAGTAGGTCTGGTGTCCTTATAAAAAAAAAGGAAGAGACACAGGAGTGTATGTACAGAGAAATGGCCATGCTCGGACACAGCAAGAAGGTGGCCATCTGCAAGCCAAGGTGAGAGGCCTCCTCAGAAATCAGCCCTGCCTGGGGTGCCTGGGTGGCTCATTCAGTTAAGTGTCCCACTTCGGCTCAGGTCATGATCTAGCAGTTTGTGAGTTAGAGCCCCGCATCAGGTTCTGTGCTGGCAGCTCCGAGCCTGGAGCCTGCCTCGGATTCTGTGTCTCCCTCTCTCTCTGTTCGTTCCCCGCTCGCATTCTCTCTCTCTCTCAAAAATAAATAAAGATTAAAAAAAATTTTTAAAGAAAAAAAAAAGAAATCATTCCTGCAAAAACCTTCATCTTGGATTTCCAGGCTCCAGGACTGTGAGAAGTATATTTCTGTTGTTTAAGCCCCCCGGTCTGTGGTGTTATGTTATGCAACCTGGGAAGCCTGGAATAACTATGAAATTAGCCTGAGCCATCCAAAATAACTCTGCATATAAAGAAATCCAGAAAACTCCAGCTCGCATGGGAAAAGTAAATCAACAGATGCCAACACAGAGATGACACAGATGTTGGGATTTTGTGACAAAAACTTTAAAGCATCTATTCTACAAATGTTCCAGTAAGCTGTGAAAAATATTATTGAAATCAAATCATTACTAAAAAATGAGCGATAAAAAAAAACCACTAGCTGGGGCGCCCGAGTGGCTTGGTTAAGTGTCTAGCGTCAGCCCTGGTCATAAACTCACAGTTCGTGAGTTCAAGCCCTGCATCGGGCTTTCTGCTGTCAGTGCAGAGCCCGCGTCGGATCCTGTGTCCTGTCTCTTTCTGCTCCTCCCTCCCTCTCTCCTGCTCTCTCTTTCTCTCAAAAATAAATAAACATTAAAAACACATTGTATTGGCTCAACAGCAAAACGGAGGTATCAAAAAGAAGAGCCTGTGCACTGCAAGAAAAATAAAGAGAAATTATTCAGTATGAACAAAAAAGAGACAAGATAAGATTGGACACATGAGCAGATCCTCAGTCTTCCAGGACAAAATAAAATATACAACATTTGTGTCAGTGGAATCCTAGAAGGAGAGGAAAAAGTATGTCATTTTAAGGGTGCCTGGGTGGCCCAGTCGGTTGAGCATCCGACTTTGGCTCAGGTCATGATCTCGCAGCTTGTGAGTTTGAGCCCTGCATCAGGCTCTGTGCTGACAGCTCAGAGCCTGGAGCCTGCTTTGGATTCTGTGTCTCCCTCTCTCTCTCTTCCCTTCCTCTGCTCATGCTCTGTCTCTCTCTGTCTCAAACATAAACAAACATTTAAAAAAATTTGAGACTCGAACAAAACACTAACATTTAAAAAAGAAAAAAAAATGTATTTTTAAAAAGATATAACCCTACAACGTCAAGAAACTCCGCAGACTCCAAACAGGATAAACCCAGTGAAATAAACATCTAGACATGGCAAAATTAAATTGAAAGCTAATGAAAAAGAAAAATACTTGCAAGCAGAGAAAAATGACATATTTTTTGTGTATATAGGGAAATGATGATTCAAATTACTACAGATTTCTCGTCAGAAACCACTGAAAGGAAATGGCACAACATATTTCAAGCACAAAAGGAAAGAACCTGCCAATCCAAAATTCTGTATTCAGCAAAAATATCATTCATGAATTCATGAAATGTGGACATATTTAAGTGAAGGAAAACTACTGGTGTATGTTGCCAACATGACATTGTTTTTTATTCATCTATTTATCAAAAAAACAAAAAACAAAAAACAACATTTTGAGCATCTGTTGTGCACAGGGCTCTTTTTAAGGCATAAGATAGAGTAATGTCGGCTATAGATATAGATTCTGTAGTCATTCAAGCTAAGAGATTATCTGGAATATGTTGATTGAAGATGAGATTTGGGGGGGAGGTCGGGCATCTGGGTGGCTCAGTCGGTTAAGGGTTGGACTTTGGCTCAGGTCATGATCTCATGGTTCTTGAACTCAAGTCCCACATAGGGCTCTGTGCTGACAGTGCAGAGCTTGCTTGGGCTTCTAGCTCTCTTCCCTCTCTGCTCCTTGTGCCTTCTCCCTCTTTTTCAAAATAAATAAACTTAAAAAAGAGAGAGAAATTGGGTGACAAAACACAGTGCTCAGTTTCTCAAAGGGGAGATAAAAGTGGTCTTCATAATGACTTTCCAGTATGGTTTCCACCAGCCACACATGGCTGTTGATCACTTGAAATGTGATTAGTTTGAAGGGAGATGTTGTGTCGTTACAAAATACGCATCAGATTTTATAGAGTCAGTGTGAAAACAGCATGTAAAATATCAATATTTTTTATAATGTACTGTGTTGGTTATATATAATTAGTATTATTAGAAATATAGAAATAATTAAAAATAATATTAGCGAGTTAGAAATCAGAAAACATTAGAAATAATATTAGAAATAATTTCACCTATTTTCTTTTTACTTTTAAATGTGGATAAGTCCTGGGGTGCCTGGGTGGCTCAGTCGGTTAAGCAACCAACTTCAGCTCAGGTCATGATCTCACGGTCCGTGAGTTCGAGCCCCACGTCGGGCTCCGTACTGATGGCTCAGTGCCTGGAGGCTGCTTCGGATTCTGTGTCTCCCTCTATCTCCCCTGCTCATGCTCTGTCTCTCTCTGTCTCAAAAATAAATAAAAACATTTAAAAAAAATTTTAAATAAATGTGGACAAGTCTAACACCACATTTCAGTATGTGTGGTTTTCCCCACCACCAAGTGATTCTCTGATACCAACCAGCCGTTTCACGTATTTAACTCAGTTTTGGCACCACCTGCCTAGAGATAGGATCAGACCCCACAGGTCAAGGGTTCAGTCCCACAAAATTGCCCTTTCTTCTAGAGAAATGCTAAAGCAGCATTCCAGGTAGAGGGAAAATGGTACTGATAGGAAATGGGGACTATTAAGAATGCCAGAACTATAGGTTTTTTTTTTTCTTTGACTTGTAATATTTGGAGTCATGCCGGTTTACTGTTCCCTTCTTGTTATTTTGCATTGTTTTTCAGAGGACGCATTGGGAACGTAACCTAGGCATAAGCTGCTATGGTCTTGAGCCTGAAAGTCTCAAGTATGAATTTATTTTTTTTTTTAATTTTTTTTAACGTTTATTTATTTTTGAGACAGAGAGAGACAGAGCATGAACAGGGGAGGGGCAGAGAGAGAGGGAGACACAGAATCTGAAACAGGCTCCAGGCTCTGAGCTGTCAGCACAGAGCCTGACGTGGGGCTTGAACTCATGGACCGTGAGATCATGACCTGAGCCGAAGCCGGATGCCTAACCGACTGAGCCACCCAGGCGCCCCTCAAGTATGAATTTAATTAATGATTTTAATTTTAATGATACTATTGAGGCTAAGAGTTAACACAAGGGCAGTTATCCAAAGGCATGCTATACAAACAGAAGTGAGATTGAATAACTTTAACCTCTCAACCCACCTTAAAAACATGTATAATTGCATTTAGTAAAGCATAAATTGACATATTTTAGACCTTGCCTCTGTTCATGTGTCACACTAGCTTTGGTATGTTTTTCACGGCCCATTATAAAAATGATCTTTACTGGATAAAATATCTGATGTGAAACTTAGGCATTGGTCACACGAAAGTAATTTCCAAGGTAAAATTTCTTTTTGGTTATTACAAAGCGAGACCTCCAAATCCAAGAACGTATGCTGTTCTGTAGGCTTCCTCCAAGGGTAACACTCAAGAGCTGCATTATTCATAATCCTGTGTGATACACAGGTGAGTCAATGTATTGAAACCGTTATCTGGCAATTATAGCGAACACTGGACATGATTATTTAGGTCAACTTTTTGAGTATTTATCAGAGAGATCCCACTGAATAGATCAGTATATAGAAAAGGCAACCCCTGATGCTCTAACAATTACTAGCCAGTGAAATGATATTTTAAATTTGAAAGAGCTCATTTTAAAAATACCCTCCTTCACTGAATAACTTCATCCACCAAATAAAAAAAAGTCAAGTCAATTTTCAAGGAAATTATCTAATAAATCAAGATATTATTCACATTGTCAAAGAAATTAAAAATCACAATGAAACTCCCCGAATGGAGAAAAGCTGTGTGAGTCATATTAAAACACAAATTCCTTTCAACACTTAAAACTGAAGGCCATAGAAGTCAAGGTTACTGTAACTTTGTTTGAAAAAAGAAACCAGACCAGAATGAAAGAGAGGAAAATGTAATAAAATTTCACAGAAAGGAGAAAGCTCAGAGAGAGAGGGAAATATCAGTTTTTGACTTTGTAATTTTATCAAACTGAATTTTCATTAGATTTCTTCTCCTTGGGTTTCTGGAAGCATACCTCCCTGATATCCTATTTGTTGACCAACACCAAATTCAGTATCCATTAAAATAAGTATATGGTCTACAATCACCACATTTGAAAGAGGAACAATCTAAGGAACATTAGCATATATAAAATGGCAAATTAGAGTTGTATTCGTTTCCAATGAATGCATGATGTGCTAGAAATAAAATAATACAGAGAACTCTCAATGAAAAGAAGTGTTCTCCCCCACAAAATCCTCCTCATCCCCTTTCTTACTCTTCATAGAAAAACTTTAAAATTTTCTGAAATTCTGTGTCTCCCTCTCTCGCTGCCCCTCCCCACTCACGCTATCTCTCTCTCTCTCTCAAAAATAAACAAACATTATTATTTTTTTTAAAGGGGTACGTGGGTGGCTCAGTTGGTTAAGCGTCAGACTTCAGCTCAGGTCATGATCTCACAGTTCATGAGTTAATTCGTGCCCCGTGTTGGGCTCTGTGCTGACAGCTCAGAGCCTGGAGCCTGCTTCAGATTCTGTGTCTCTCTCTCTCTCTGCCCCTCCCCCACTCATGCTAGCGCTCTGCGCGCGCTCTCTCTCTCTCTCTCTCTCTCTCTCTCTCAAATAAACATTAAAAAAACTTAAAAATTTTTTTTTCTGATGGTTATTTCCATAAATAATGTCTATCTCTTTTATGTTGAAAAGCATTGCTCATCTGTAGTTACTGCTGATTTTAAACTTAACATTTCTCCAACAAGATAGGTTTATTTGTTGTTTTTGTTGTTGTTGTTTAGTTTTATTTTCATTTTTATTGACTTCAGGGTTATAGAACCATTCTTTTCTAATTTACTACTTGCTGG
The DNA here is from genome assembly GCF_023721935.1 of Panthera uncia. Taxonomy (NCBI): domain Eukaryota; kingdom Metazoa; phylum Chordata; class Mammalia; order Carnivora; family Felidae; genus Panthera; species Panthera uncia. Next base: position 26,701 of record NW_026059768.1, on the reverse strand, counting down.
TCTTATTAGTTGTTTTCCTATAATGTTTAAGTGATGATGGTTTTTAACGGGTTGTTTGGAAATAATCTGAAAGTTATAATTTGTAAGAATAATATTCCAAAGAACATCTATATGCTCTGGCTCAGTCCATTCAGACTGCAGTGATAAAATGCCACAAACTGGGTAACTTGTAAATGGTAGAAACTTATTTCTCACAGTTCAGAAGCCTTGGAAGTCCAAGATCAAGGCACCATGATCAAGGCATGACCAACTTGGAAGCATCATGGACTTCTTCTTCATTGTCAGCTAGTGTCTTTTGCTGTGTCCTTACATAGCAGAACGGGCTAGGGATTTCTGTGGGTTTTCTTTCATAAAAACACTAATCCCACTAATCCATATGATTTCACTTATATATGGAATCTCAAAAACAAAGCAAACCAGAAAACAAATTCTTAAATACAGATCAAACTGATGGCTGCCAGAGGGAAGGTGGGTGGAGGCTTTGGGTGAAATAGGTGAAAGAGATGAACAGGTACAAACTTCCAGTTATGAAATAAATGAGACAGGGTGCTGGGCCAGCTCAATTGGATAAGCTCTTGGTTTCAGCTCATCACGTCAGGATCTCAGTTCATGAGTTTGTGCCCCACATCACGCTCTGTGCTGGCAGTGTGGAACCTGCTTGGGATTCTCTCCCTCTCTCCCTCCCTCTCCCCCCTCCCCCTCCTCTCTGTCTCTCCGCTCCTCCCCCTCTGCTCCTCCCCTGCTCACACATGCCTAAGCTCTCTCTCTCTCTCTCAGATAAATAAACTGAAAAAAAACAAAACAGTAAAACCTTGGTTTGCAAGCAAAATTCGCTCTGGAAACATTCTTGTAATCCAAAGCACTTGTATATGAAAGTAAATTTCAAGAACCATTGGCTCAGCTGCGATCACATGACATTTGATGTTACATACTAATATTGCAAGACATCACTTGTTTTTCAAATTAAAAATGTTTGCTTGTCTTGTGGAACCCTTGCAATCCAAGGTTTTACTGTAAAATAAATGAGTCATGGAGATGAAAAGTACAGTTTAGGGAATAGAGTTGATAATATTATACTAATGTTGTACGGGGACAGATGGTGATTACACTTAACTGTCATAAGCATTGAGTAATGTGTACAAGTGTCAAATCAACGTTTTGTACTCGTGAAACTAATACAACCTTCTATGTCAATTGTAACTCAATAATTAAAAAAAATGAAAGGGGCGCCTGGGTGGCGCAGTCGGTTAAGCGTCCGACTTCAGCCAGGTCACGATCTCGCGGTCCGTGAGTTCGAGCCCCGTGTCAGGCTCTGGGCTGTTGGCTCGGAGCCTGGAGCCTGTTTCGGATTCTGTGTCTCCCTCTCTCTCTGCCCCTCCCCCGTTCATGCTCTGTCTCTCTCTGTCCCAAAAATAAATAAAAAACGTTGAAAAAAAAAGTGAAAAAATAAACCTCACTAATCCTTTTCATGAAGGCTCCATCCTTATAACTTAAGCACCTCTCGAAGTTCCCACCTCCAAATACTATCATTTGGGGGAGGGGGGCAGGAAGAACTCAACATATGAATGAGTGGTGAGGGGAACACAAACATTCAGACCATAGATAACCCTGTTTGTGGAATCACGCATTGGTAACATTTTCCCCCCATTTACTTTACCATTTGGTATCAATTTTTTCCTCTCTCCCTCCTTCCCCCTCCTTTCTCCCTTCTTCCCTCTTTCTCCCTGCGGCCCCCCCCCCCCTGCCCCGGCCAACCTGAACTTTTATTTTATTACTCACTTTTTTCCAGACCATTTGAGAGCAAGTTGCATACATCAAAGCCCAAATACCCCTAAATACTGCAGTGTTTATTAACTAAGAACATCTTACAAAGCAGTAGCGTATTTTTCAATAATAGCAAATGTAACATCCAAGCAGTACTTTTAACGAACCTGCCATGTATGTTCCAGTTGTAATGTTTTTTTTTTACTTATACAAACATATCAAATATTGAATTCACTCTCCTTAAAATATTAATACAAGTGCTGGCAATGTGTTAAGAGTAGTTATTAGACTGCAGTGGAAATTCGAATTTTTATAAACTTTTGGATATATTTTAAAATATGTCCAAAAATCTTAAAATAGGCATGTCCATAAATTCTTCTGTTAATTTCCAAAGAAGTAAAAAAACGAATGTCTTTCTGCTTTTAGGTTAGAGGAGTGCCTGTCCCAATACTATTTACATATATTTAAGTGATAGGAAATACTTAAATAGTCATCAGAGCAACAAACTGAAAAGATAAAATGTTAGCAGCTGTTAATATTAGAGCAAGTTTTCTTCTTTTTAAATCTATAGACTGTATATCATGAATGAAAAATAAAAATATTGAGGGGCTCCTGGGTGGCTCAGTTGGTTAGGCGTCCGACTTCAGCTCAGGTCATGAACTTGTGGTTCACGGTTTTGAGCCCCGTGTCAAGGCCCTGTGCTGACAGCTCAGAGCCTGGAGACTGCCTCAGATTCTGTGTCTCCCTCTCTCTCTGTTCCTCTGCCTCTCTCTCTCAAAAATAAATGAAGATAGGGAAATCTGGCTCTGGACCTTGTGCTTTCTAATCCTATGCTATAATGAATAAGTATTAACTTTGCAAAAGGAGGAAAAACCTGAAAATAATTTTGAAAAATTTTAATATAACATTAATTTAGAATAATTTTCATAGTATAAAATATGAACACAGGTTGCTATTTTGAATATGATTGTTACTCATCAATCAGGTTTATCAATGAGATCTCCAGTGAAATTCAATGATTAAACTTTTCCACCTGAATACTAACGGGCTGCTGTTGTTTAAAAGGGAATTAAAGTCTGTTGATCATCTACTGTAAAATGTACTAGATGCATTTGAAAAATAATAGACTGCTGAAATAGAATTAACTTTCAATTTCTCATTTCCCTTTATGGTAATATTTCAGGAGATTAACTATTGTTAAGAAATTTAAATGCAGTGAAAAATTACGGTCCAGGGAGAGGAAGATCTTTTGCTGAGAAAGCAGTACAATGTACCGCCTCCATCCAGGCATAAACATATCAGAATGACCTTAAACGCCTACCTTGTTTTTTATGTCTTCCTAAAGCTGCGAAGTATGCCTGCAATTAGGACAATAGAGTAAGGAGAAAATAATAGAAAAGTGAGAGGGCAGAGTCTTTACAGGGAGTGAATAGGAGCTAGTCTTGGATTTGTAATTTACATCTTTACTTGAAATAATATACCTCTAAACACACCAGGTAAGACCTTACAGGAATACATTGCTGTCTTCCCCTCTCATCCTGCGTGCTCTAGGGTTGTTTGGTTGAGTCTGTTTTGGTGTTATTTCCTATGTGCAGATAGGATCCTAGCCAAAAATTAGGGGGATCCTCTGCAGGTTTTCTGGAGCTTTCTGTGCAGCACCCGTCTATGGCAGCAGTGTGCCCAGACAACATAGCTCCCTCTGTATCTCCAGTTTCACATCTCTCTCTCCTCAATTCGGAGACACCGTGGGCATCTGTTTGGGTTTTTCCTCCTTACTGCAGCCTGGAAATTGTCTCCAGCCAGTGAGCTGGTGCATTTGTTTTTTTCCTCTTGGGGACCAAAATTCCTTTGCTGCTTATGCATCAGAGCTCGAAAACAGAAAACAGTCCTTTCATAGAATCTGTCGGTGAGGGCAATTTCCCTGGCAGTTAATTCTCCATGGGTGGCAACCTTTGATCTTCTCTTCCACAGTCTACTTTCCTGGCTCTGTCCTTTCTACCTCTGGTGATGGCCTCCTTAAGCTTCCAAAAGCCATTAGCAGGTCCTTGTAGTACAGCCTCCTGGGGGTCTAGCCAAGGTGCTAAATACTGTGTTTGATAGGGCAGACTATCCCCATGTTACCATTGCCTCTCTTTCCCAACGCTGTGTGTCCCTTCACTTAGCCCTGTCACAGTCCTCTCCCACGCATACTCAAGTGCCTCCTGTCACTACACCTTGGCTAGGTCCTACAACTCCGGGATAGTCTCTTTCTTCTCTTTGGAGGACCTGCATGTCCATAACTAGGTCATGCTGTGACGTGACCTCTCTAAAGATTAAAGTTTATTAACTTTATCAGGTTAGTAGTGCGTTGGGGGTTCTTGGAGAAGGGGAGCATTTCATTCCGAGAATAGGGGAAATGTTCGAAAAGGCCTCGCCAAACAGGCGAATCCTGAATTGGATCATAGTTAGATTTCAGTCAACAAAGAAATATTACTAGTTTGGATCTTGGGTTTTAGTGCACTCAGGTCATATAAAAAGCCTGAGCTAGTCTAGCCGGACAGCAGTCAGTTTTCTCACACTCAACATAATATTATATAAAGCATCATCAAACAGGAGAACAGACATAATAAATGGTGGAAAATAAGGATTTTGAATGGATGTCTCAGTTCATCCCTAACCATCATGACACTAAATTTTTCATATTTAAGACAACAGTTAATGGTGCAGATCCAAGGTGCCAAAATGACCAAAATAAATTGAGCTATTCTAGCATAAACACACCTGTGATTGGTGTGTAATTGAATTCCAATGATGTATTTTTATCACAACAGAATATATGTGTATCTTGTAATAAGATTATATTCTCTCCTGCTTGGTTGTTACATTAAGTCTTATAACGGAGCATCACTTAAAATGATTGCATGGCACTGACCTGAACGAGATTTTCAAGTTTATGGGTAGCCCTATGTACCTGTGTGTTAAAAGAAAAAAAAGTGCCTTTATATTTCAGTCGGCACCTTCATGAATAGCAGTTATATACGTGGATTCTTTGTCACTTAGCCATTATAAAGATGTTTTTCCTTTGAAAAATCCATTTGATGTTTTTAAGGTGACTGTTACTCTTAGATTAAGTTTCATATTGTCCAGTGACCCATCTGATGCTTCCATTCTACTCTATTCCTGACTAGTAAATTGCTCACTCAGATTCTCCTGAACCCTTCACTGCTTTCTGAAGGAGTCTAGTCCCGATGTGTCCAGTTGGGATGATTAAAATTTTCTGGGTAAGCTTTTGTTCTCCGTTCCCAACACTGGGTCTGGATATTACTTGATGTTTTAAAGAACAAACCCGGGGGCGTCTGGGTGGCTCAGTCAGTTGAGCATCTGACCCTTGATTTCGGCTCAGGTCATGATCCCAGGGTCCTGGGATGGAGCCCCACGTCAGGCTCCACGCTGTGTGTGTGAAGCCTGCCTAAGACTCTCTTTCTCTCTCTGTCTCTCTCCTTCTGTTCCTCAACTCTGCTCATGCACTCTCTCTAAAATTAAAATAAAATAAAATAAAATAAAATAAAATAAAATAAAATAAAATAAAATATTTTAGAATATATTTTAAAAAAGAACAAACCCAAATTCCTCTTCCATGTAATAGGCTGTCAGGTATCTGAAGACAGTTCGAATGCTGAAATTGACATAGATTCTGTGTATGGGGGAGGGGGTAGGAAGACTAGTTTCCTTCCTGAGTAAGCTAGACCCTGGTTGGCACAGCTGAGATATGGTGCCTGGGGTTGTCACCCAGAACCCACTTATACTCATGCTTTTCTCCAAGATATTTCTGATTGATATGAATTATACGTATCTCCCCAACGAAACTATAAGTTGCATAAGAAGAGATAGCACAACTCCTATTTTTTTTCCTCCTCATACAACTTACAACATGTAGAAGAAAAGGATTTCACGTTTTGTTACATTTTACCCATTGATGAAGCACTTACTGAGTACCTATTATGTGTCGGGCACTACATGCCTATTCAGGAAACAAATGCAGTAAGATCTCGAACCTGTCCTCAAAGACGTTATGGTGTGCTGAGAAAGAGGGTCACATAAGTAATTTCTGTACAGCAAGTACCTGATTGCAAAGTGTCATTGGAGCACAAGACATGAGATCATCCTTCCTGGATCACACGGAAAGATATTTTGGTAGTGGAGACACTTAAGGTGAGATCTGAGGAATAAGAGTTTATAAAGGAGACAAAAGAGGGAGAATGTTCTAGAGAGAAGCAGGCGTTTGGGGCAAAATAAAGATGTATGAGAAATGTAACCCCAGGTGAGGAACTCTACTTCAGTGTTTCGAAGGATAGAGTGTATGTAGGAAGTAAGGAGAGATGTGGCTAGATAGATCTGCCAGGACAGATAATACTTCCTGGTATGCTGTGCATTTGGGATTTCATGGTAGTCTATAGGCCCTGGGAAACCACTGAAGGGTTTTTATAAAAGCAGTAACATTCGAGGAATACGTATTTTTATAGAAGCCACTAATAGCTCTGTGCACAGTCCACTGGTGCTAAAGGAAATAAAGTTTAAAAAATCAGAACAATTTCAAATGGTCCAACTGAAAGATGAACCTGAGGTAGAAATCAATCGGCAAGGAGAGGAAGTTGGGATCTGAATGATATTGGAGACTGGACTCCGTGGACGTGGTGACTGTCTGGTGAAAGAGGGAGGAAAGTCTACGTTGTCTCCGTGATTTCTGACGTTACTGGACAGTTGCAAGGTGGTTTCATTCGTTGAGAGAAGGAATACAGGGAGACAAGTCCGTTCGGAAAAGAAATGTTGAGTTTTGCAAATAGTGATTTTTAAGATGTCCGTGAAAATTAAAGATAGCAAAACTTAGTAAGCCAGAGATACGTGTCTCAAATACAGCAGAGGTATCTGCGTTGATGAGTAATGAAAGAAAAGATAGATGCATGTGAAAACAGAAGGTGACTTAAGAAACAAAATATGTAAAGCATCTGTCCCTCAGAGCTGTTTAACTCAGTGTCTGAAAGCATCTGATGGCTACCATTGCTTTGTTTTTCTTTTTCCAGTTTTATTGAGATATGATTGGTATTGAACGTAAGTTTAAAGTATATAATGTGATGATGTGATGCTATTGTTAAGTTACTATTTTGTATAAGATTCTTAGTTTCATACACTTTGGTAACAATGATAGAAATAAAAAATGCAGTATCTGGTTTTTTAGGAGTTTACAGCATCTCTTGTATGTATATGTAGTGGTGTATGTATGATGTAGGGTGAGTTTATTCATAAGACTCTTGGCTTTGTTGCAGTTTTAAATAGTTCCCAAAATAGAATGGCTCAACAAGAGAGAAGTTTACTTTTTCCTCATAACAGCAACAGTGTAGAAGAAGAAATAAAGATTCCGCTCCATGAGGTAGGTCATCCAGGGGCTCCATGTGATAACAAAGCTCTAAGAGCCTTAAGATGTGCCTTTCTTTTCTTTTCTTTTCTGGATTGAAGGCAGCTTCTCCAAACAGCTCCACTTTTCTAGACAAGTGGGAGAGGGAAAGAGAATTTGCAGGCGGAAAAAATGGCTTCGTTTCTTGAGGAAATTAACTCAAAGCAGTGAATTGTACTTTTTCACATCACCTTTGACCCAAACGTGGCAGCATAGTCAGACCCAATAGCCAGTGAAGCTGAACCAATGTAGTGTCTCTCTGAGTACACTATAGTAAGCTAAAACTCAGATCCTACAGGGAAAATTGATAAATCGAGAATAGGTTTTGGCAAAAATAAATAAATAGATAGATAGATAGATAGATAAAAATGTCTTCCTTGTTAAGAATGTTATAATCAAGAGGGAAAGGTGGACAGAATCAGAACCTTTCAGAATTCTGTGTGGATCATTAACGCCAATTTCACAAAGATTTCATGAAACACTAGTTTCATGGCATGATGCCTCACTCCTGGGATTCTCTCTCCCGAAAGCATAGTCAGAGTTGTGTTACCTTCCTCCAGTTCTATTACTTCCATGTCTCATAAATGTTATTCACGGTATTAATAATGTATTTAAAGTATATTAATTTTGTAATGACCGTGTAGAAAACTAACTTGGCTGGCCGCCTGGAGCCTGTTTCAGATTCTGTGTCTCCCTCTCTCTCTGCCCCTCCCCTGTTCACGCTCTGTCTCTCTCTGTCTCAAAAATAAATAAATGTGAAAAAAAATCTAATTGTTAAGAAAACTAACTTGGCTAATGGAGGCATGAGGAAGTCGGACTCTTCCTCCGCACAAGAAACAAATGTACAACTGATAAAATTATCCAGAGCAATGATTCCAATCACTGGAAAATGATCAAAGGCAGATAGCCAGTTGACAAAATTTAGTCTTGAAAAATGGCTTTTGCATCAGGTGCAAATGGTAGTGACGCACTGGCCTCCTTGGCTGGGGATGCTCCCACTGCCTCAGTTCTGATGATAAAATCACAACTTCACTGGTAGCAAGAGGTGATAGAGGAGGCTGACCACGAAAACTCACAGGGTGTGTAGATAGAAGAGTAAATTTGGTTCTGAAAACTGGCAAACTTCCAGTTTAACTCGCCGGAGGCTACAACCTCAGTGAACTGGATTGGCCAAGAATAAAAGGAGATAAGATACAAATTACCAGTATCAGGGAGAGAAAGAGGGACATCACTGAAGAAGCTGCAAAGAGTATATGGGAATATTATACACAAAAGTATGCCAAAAAAATAGACAACAGAGGTGCATTGGATAAATATAATGTTACAAATGAACGACACGTATTCAAAAAGAAGTAGAAAATCTGAATAGACCTAGATCAAGTAAAGACAGTGATTTGATCATTAAATATATTCCCAATAAGGAAATTGAAGGTTCAATTGATGGAATGACATCAACTATTAATGGGAGAAATGATATCAATCCTGCATAAACATTTTCATATACTAGAGGAGCAGTGGACATGTCTCAACTTATTTTATTAATAAAGTTTTATTTATAAAGGCTGCAGACAATATCTCTCAGTAACAAACAAAAATCCTTTAAAATGCCTTTTATGGATTACAGAATAGCAATACATAAAAAGAATATTACACCACTACCATGGTGGGCTTCTCCTAGGAATGAAAGGGTGATTTCAGAGCTGAAAATCAATATAAATCACTATGTGAACAAAGGATAAAATCATATAATCATGTCAATAGCTGAATAAAAAGCATTTACTGAAATCCCATACATATACATGATAACTCTCAGCAGAATAAGAACAGAAGGCAAATTCATCAAACTGACAAAGGGCATCTGTAAGAAACATGGAAATGCTATAATCCTATATGATAATCCACTGAATGTTCTTTACCTAAGATTATCAAGAAGGCAAAAATGTCCACTTTCATGACTCCTATTCAACATAGTACTGGAAATACTATGACATATAGATCAGTAAGAAGGAAGTAAAGTTTTTATATTTGCAGACAGCATAACTCACATAAAAATCCTACGAAACCTACAAAAATAGTTCCTAGAGCCAGTAAGTACATTTTACAATGTGGAAAAATGAAAACATTAATCTACAAAAATGACTTGGATGGTGCATTCTAGTAGTAATCAAAAAATTGTTGAGGAAATGACAGTTTTCTCAACAGTGTGGAAACAATTAGAGACAACATTTCCTCAAAAATAAATAAGAGTGTATCATAGGCCTAAAAGTAAACCGAAAAGTAAACCTAAAGTCATAAAATATATAAAAGAAACATAGGAGAAAATGTTTGTAACCTTGGGCTAGGCAAAATATTCTTACATAAAGCACCAAAGCGTAAACCACTAAAAAAGTGATAAATGATAAATTGACTTCACCAAATTTAAAAACTTTCTTCTTCAAAAGACACTAGTAGAAATTTAAAATGCAAGCCAGGGGTTTGAAAACTATATTTGCAAAACCTACGTAGAAAATAACTTGCATCCAGGACATATAAAACACAGTAACAGTCCAACAATGAGAAGACAAAAAACACCCCCTAAGTGAGCAGATGATTTAAGTAGACATCCCACCAAAGAAAATATACAAATAACAAGTGAGCACATGAGAAGGTGTTTAGCCTCATTAGCTGTTAAGTAATTGAATATCAAAACTGTAGTAACATACCGTAATGTGCCCACTACAATGCTGAAGAGTTGGAGAAGCCTCCCTATATTGGTGGTGACGTTTGTAAATGTAAACTTGTACAGGCGCTTTGGAAAAGGGTTGGCTGTTCCTTAACACTTATCATATACCACAGATCTTCTAATGATTATTTACCTAAAAGAAATGAAGACATGTGTCCACACAAACAGTTCTATGCTATTAACTGACAGTATTAGCCATGGTAACGCATCCTAATACCTGCATCGGCAGGGGTGAATCAATCAAAGATAAATAAATAAAATGATAAAATAAGTCCCCACATCAAAGACTGCTTAGTGTAAGATGTTATGTATGTTTTTTGGTTTGTTTTATTTTTGTTGCTGTGGTTGTTTGCTTGTTTGGCAATCCAAAACCATAGCATCAGAAAGCATAGGAGTGGGTGTCTGGAACCATGGAGGGAAAAGGGGAGTTGAGAAAGAGGCATGGGGAAACACTTGTGGATATTGCGATGGTTCGAAAGCAGGATTGAGGTGATGCTTTCCCTGCTATATAAATTCATGAAAGCTTTAATTGGACTGTAAATGGGGTGAATTTTATGGTATGTAAACTAACCTCCAACTAAGATTTTCAAAGACAGTATATGTACGGAAAGTCACAAAAAAGTTTTTTACGGCATGGATTTGCTGATAGAGGCAGGAAATTCTGGCCAGAAGAGTGGAGGAAGGAAAACGTCCAAGGCAAAACAGAAGCCTAAGTATGGGGATAGAGTGGATACTCCCCATGAAGTATGGAGGACAGAGCTTTACAGCAGGACGGTGGAAGAAATAGTCTGCCCTCAGCCTAGAATATACGTGAAAATCACTATGCCCAGCATCTATAGGAGTAAAAACAAGCAGCATAAAAAGTAATTCATTATTTTATATATTTATGTGGCATCATCAGGTAGCAGAGTGAGTATAAGACTAGTAAGGTGACGACACTTAAACTCTGTGGGGAGTGGAAGTGGCACTTTTCCCTTAGATTAAATTTGTGGTATCTGAAGCTGTTTGTAAGGCTCTGTGCCAAGAAAGGACAAGGGAATGTCAAGATGTCAGTTTACAGATCATTACAAGGTCTACCCTTTCCTCTTCAAGCACACATACGCCTTTAGATAGAGATGGGGGTGTTGGCGTTTTCATGGGAAACTGAGGAAGAATAACTTACTTGCTTTTATGACAAGACTGATGTGACCTAGAGAAAAAGATGAATGAGCTCCTTTTATACGTGTTCTAGGACTGAGACACGGTCAGGATTGAATTCTGCCAAAGGACAGGACTGTCTGTGTGCTTTGTGTGTAGTGAGGCAACTCTCAATTCCTAGGACTGCAGCGGTGGGGCTGGTGATGTAAGCCGTGCCCAGTGGGGCTGCTGATCTAAGCCGTGCCCAGCTTCACGCTGCAG
>NW_026059768.1:0-14986 GCF_023721935.1 Panthera uncia | reverse complement strand
GGGCTCTGGGCTGACAGCTCAGAGCCTGGAGCCTGTTTCAGATTCTGTGTCTCCCTCTCTCTCTGACCCTCCCTGTTCATGCTCTGTCTCTCTCTGTCTCAAAAATAAATAAACGTTAAAAAAAAATTAAAAAAAAAAAGTAAGGATACAACCACGCACACCCTTGAGGGGGGTAATTGACAATGATGAGAATGGAGATAACACTGGGAACGGCATGGATTGAATCAATTGGGAACAACCACTTTCTACCCTTCTCTGATGTTCACTATAGACACAACCTGCCGTTTGGGGCCATCCAAGACAGATCCTCTGTTATCCCAGTCCTCCAAACTGGGATGTTTCCTTTCGCCTGTCACACAACTAAATCCATATTTAAGTAAACACAAGTCATTGTGTGGGTTGTCTGTTTCGTGTCACTTTTCTTTCTTTATCCGCTGTCCCAGCATTCCTGAGAATACCTGAAAAATCAGGAAAGCGATAATACCAAAGGACGTGTTATTTGCAATGATCATAAAACCACATTCGTTCAACATTTAGCACAGGAGCGGCAAACTTTGCTCCGTAAAGGTCTGATCATAAATGTTTCTAGGCTTTGTGGGCCATGTGGTCTCCTTTGAACTTAACCTCCTCTGCCACTAGAGGGTAGCAGCAGCCAGAAGCATGTAAATGAATGAGTGTGGCTGTTTCAAGAAAACTTTATTTAGGGCCCGTGAAATTTGCCTGTCACGTAGTTATTATTTTCATTGTTCTTAGGTGTATAGAAGTGTAAAAAGTATTCTTGGCTCACAGGCCATACAGAAGCTGGCAGTGGAGGATATGACCGGAGGGCCATGGTGTGCCGTTCCCGAACGAACAACCCACACGGTCTCTACAGCACCATATATTTCTTAGCCCCCCACCTCACTGAATATTTGGAGAAGCATCCTACAGACGTTCTCAGTGCTGGGACTGTGTCCTTCAAGGTTGTTCTGAACCTCACCTTTCTTTGACCACAGAACAAATTGATGACCATTATCTGTGTTTCTGTTACTCCGATGAGAAGACTGAACAATTGGGAAAAGGAAAGTTGTTTCTCTCTGACTTCAAGGCACCACTTTCTCTCCTTGCAGTTACTTCCCTCTTTAGTTATTTGCAGCTGGAAAGAGAACCATGCTCCTCTGCTGCACCCCACTCGAGACCCAACCAAAGCCACGATGTCCGTAATCGTGCTATTTAACCGCAGCCCCAGTTGTGTACCATGAAACTTCTTGATAACCGTGGAAGTTATGTGGAGTATCCTGCTGTCTGTCATCTTCTAGCTCTTAATTGAAAACAAAATGCTGCTGCACTGCTGTTTTTTGTCATTGCCTGCTTCCTAATTTATGTGGACAGACATCAATCTGCTTCTAAAACACTGACATTACACTAAAGTACTCCAGTTCTATAATATCTTGCCTACTGACCTGTTAAGTGTTCAAGGAAAAATGGGAAAAAATATATATTTTGTGGATATGTGCTTGGAAGTGTCATGCTTTAGTGAAACTTACAGCTTTCCCCTTCAACTTAAGTACAAAGAGTGATTGGGTAGCACTTTTGCAAAATTTCAAATAAAATCTATGTAATATATACGGTGGAATGAGGGCTAGATGTGCTTTTAAAATTATTGGAAACTATATATCACCATGTGAACAGGTCATCTATCACACAATCAAGCTTTTATTGGAGATTCTGACATCAATTTACTTCCCTAGGAAACCTTGAAACCCTATTTGAAAAGTAGAATCCTAGCAATCATACTGAAAAAAAGAGATAAAAATGCCTTCCATTAGTGTCTCCTCTAGTGAAAATTTATAATTACATTTCAACAATTACTCCTTAAGTAACATATAATATCAAACTTTACATTTATCTACTTTATTATTCTCTACTAACAACTCGTTTTAAATACCAAACGAAAGCTCAAAGAAAGCTCAAGGATGTCCAGAGTGACGAGGGTGGTAAGAATTTGAAAGAAGAGAGAGAAAATCCTGACTTCCCTATGGATCAACTTTTACTTCCAGCCAAACCAGTTAATATCTGAACCTCAGGTTGTACATGTGAAAATGAACTTGTTTTCTAAATTAGAGATAAAATGTAAGAAGTAATGAATGCTGTGGGTGAGGCATAGTAAATGTTCAACATCAATAGAAATATTAGTCATATATTAAAAATAATTAACCCCACAGAGCATGGGGGCTGTGGAAGGACTTGGAGATCACCCCTTAACCGTCCCTTAACCATCTCTTAATCCACATCAGATGTAGAAACTGACGTGCAGAGATGGGAAGGGATTGATCTGAGCACATCCAAAGAAGTAGCAGTAGCTTCTGCTTAACAAAACGGTCTTTAAATGTCCGCAACTCAATATTCTCTCTCTCCATGCTGTAACTGCCTAGGGCCGCCATGTTTAACAAATAAAAATCCAAGATGCCCAATTATATTTGATTTTAGAATTATTTATCGTTTTTTAATATTAGCCCCATGTATTATTAGGACATACTTATAGGAAAAATTATTGGTGCTTATTTCAAATTAACTGGACATCTGTATTTTATCGAACAACCCAATTTAGGACAAGAAAAGGCAATGGTTATAGAAACTTGGAACTTAGAGTTTTAAACCTCCGAAAATCTTAGCTTTGGCCAAAGACCATAACTACCTGGAAGAATTATACTTACCCTTAAATGCACACCTCATTGTCATCCAACTTCAGAGACTTTATTCCATAGAATTCATCTTTGCTCCTTCCAGTGCTGATAAGGCGCCTCAGTTCTACTTGTGCGTGTGTGTGTGTGCGCACGTGTGTGTATTCACATTCTGCCATGTACTACATGTTAGTCATATCTGTCTCCCTTACCCTTCTGTGAACTCCTCAATGATTGATATTGCTCTTTTTAAATCATAAATCAGTGTAGGGGCGCCTGAGTGGCCCAGTCAGTTGAGCGTCTGACTCTGGCTCAGGTTACGATCTCACAGTTCATGGGCCCCACATGGGGCTCGCTGCTGTCACCGTAATGCCTGCTTCGGATCCTCTGTCACCCTCTGCCCCTCTCCCGCAGGTACTCTCTCAACAATAAATAAACATTAAAAAAATTATAAATCCGTGTATCTGGTCTGTGTGTGTATCTCCGTGTCTTCTAAGCAGCATAATGATACCCACTATCATTTTTTAAGCTTATTTAGAGAGGCAGAGGGAGGGAGAGAGAAGGAGAGAGAGAATCCCAAGCAAGCCTCGTGCTATCAGTGCAGAATCTGATGCAGGGGCTCGAACTCACACATGCTGAGATCATGACTGAGTGGAAACCAAGAGTCAGATGCTTAACCGACTATGCCACCCAGGCAACCCCCCCCATATCATTTTAAAGAGGATTTCCTTATGAATTATAGTTGTTCCCAAGGCTACACCAGCCTGATGTCATCCTTTTACTGTCACTTCTTCATAATAATCACCATTTATTGAATGCTTACTATATTTCTGGAACTACGATCATTACTTAGAACTCAATTCATATACTCGTTGAAATCTCAACAATGTTAATAGTTAAATTCTCGTGATTCTTAGCCCTTTTCTGATGAGAAACTAAGCCCAGAGATTAAGAAAAACCACTTAGGTTCCCTGTGATCACAGAAGAGGAGGCAGCATGTCTGGGATTCAAACACAAGACTATGTCATTAACTACTTCTGGACTATCACAGAGACACAAGATCATATTTCTCTGCTTCTGACTCGAAACACTAGCACAGGGCCTACAGCCCCTTCAAAAGGAACAAAACACAGGCTTCTATCAACGCCTAATTCCCAAATTATTTTTAGAAAATAGCTACAGACTGCTTTGAGTATGGATGAAGACAGCCATCCCAGTTATTAGATAAAACGCATCATTTTTCTATCAATTCCTTACAGCTTTGATTTATGTGGTGTTGTCTGCTCCTCGGTCCTTTGATTCCTATGACCGCACTGTGACAGCCATACCGTAACTCTAGGGTCCCTCTGCAAAATAAGTGTTGCCTATTTCTTTTTTTTTTTTTTTTTTTATGTTTGTTTACTTTTGAGAGAGGGAGAGACAGAGCATGAGCATGGGAGGGGCAGAGAGGGAGGGAGACACAGAATCCAAAGCAGGCTCCGGGCTCCGAGCTGTCAGCACAGAGCCTAACGCAGGGCTCAAACCCACAAACCCGGAGATCATGACCTGAGCCGAAGTCGGACCCTCAACCGACTGAGCCACCCAGGCTCAACTTTGTAACATTTGTATATAAAGGGAAGCTGAACTCCTTGATCCAGCCAACTTCCCCAGACTCTTGCCAATGCCTCCAGGGGATTTTTGTACCGGGAATACGTACTTAGAAGACTATTTCTTTTCTTCTTTTTTTTTTTTTTTGTTTATTTATTTTTGAGAGAGACAGAGACAGAATGCGAGTGGGTTAGGGGCAGAGACAGAGGGAGACACAGAATCCAAAGCAGGCTCCGGGCTCCGAGCTGTCAGCACAGAGCCTGACACGGGGCTCGAATCCACAAATCACGAGATCATGACCTGAGCCAATGTCGGACGTTTAACCTCCTGAGCCACCCAGCGCCTACTTCTTTTTAGACCAAAAAGGCTAAAGGCTCCTTGTACATAATAATAAATGATAGTAAATGAATTATTTACTGTGTTCTAGATGCCGTTTTTAGTGTCAGGCATGTGCGAAGTAATTTGACATTCATAACAACCTTCTAAACTTGGCACTGTGATCCACCCATGTTTCAGATGATGACACTGAGGCCCTGAGAGGGTAAACCAGCTGCCCAACATAACACAGCTAGTAAATGTCAAGGATGAAGCCGCTGATACCACTGGAGTCCCAGAGTGCCCGGGCTTACAGAGGGTCCTACAATCGATACCCCCAAGCTGGGACATGTTCTTTGCTGAAATACAGAGCATTCCTTTTATCTATTTTTACATCACCCTTTGTTGTGCTCATCCCAGAAAACGCTGTCATTGTATTGCTGACAATTCACAAACACCTGTCAGACGTTACTCCCTTTATCCCTAACACCCAGATCTGGAACGACACGAGAAAGCTCAAAGCAATCCCTGAATTCTGAACCTTAGTACACAGAACCAGGCTTTCTGAGTCAAGCCTCTTTTTTCATATTTGATTTCTTTCCCAGCACCTTTTTTAACCCTGCCACACCCCAGCACACCCCCTATGCCATCACACAGAAATAGAGGAGTCAGAAGCCTAGGGTAAGCACGCTCATATTCCCGTCCAGCCCCTGGCTTTGTGTCCAAAAGCTCAGGACTTCTCAGACTGTGTCTGAGAAAAGGGAAAAACAGAAAAGCTGCCATGAAGTTATCCCAAGAAGGAATGGGATAGGTTGGAAGTAACATTGTTTTTTCAATTGTGTATGAAATTGAAAGAACATGAATAAATTCTTGTTATTTATCATGTCAATGCTTATGAACATTCAGTTGTTTCAAAGTAGCTCTTCCTTCAGAAGGTTTGCAAGACCAGATTTTAATGATCTTATGCTTGCTTGTGTCTTTATTGAAAACTATAAAATCGCAGCACCTTAAATAGATTTATTGAACTAAAAAATGGTATTTGAAAAACAGTAATATACTTCCTCGTCTCAAAACCTTAAAGAGTGACGTTTGGCTCATTTATCTTTGGAATAATTTCCTTTAAAATGTATATATTTGAGGAGAATGAAATTATGTATTTTATTTCTTTTGCAAATAATTATAAAATGTAATTCTGTGTTATTCCTAAATCGAATAATTCTAAATGAGCAGACTCAAGTCTAGTGGTCAAATAATTTTTAAGTTTTTTTTTTTAAGTTTATTTTTGAGAGAGAGAGAAAGCAAGCAGGCAGAGAGAGAGGGAAAGAGCGTGAGCAGAGGAGGAGCAGAGAGAGAGAGGAAGACAGAGAAACCCAAGCAGTCTATGCATCAGCGTGGAGCCTGCTGATGCGGGGCTCGAACTCACGAACCGTGAGATCACGTGAGCCAAGATCAAGAGTTGGATGCTTAACTGACTGAGCCACCCAGGTGCCCCTGATTTCCTTGAGATTGTTTAAGTTGACTTTGGCATTTCCTATCACAAGTACAAGCCTGTATTTAACTGCTTCCCGATAAATATTCTGTAAGGTTGAATCATATGAAATTACCATTGTATCCACAAAATGGGAATTACACACAGTTCATCTTAATATCGCGATGATGTATGTTCATAGCTACCACAGAACAAAAGACATAGGAGATACTCTGTATTGAGAACTCTTGGCAAAGTTTCAGACTCAGTAAATTCTGGGCTTAATACTTGCCTAATGGCTCAGCAGCTTTTGACTGACAAACCTTACCTCATTTCTTCCAAAGATTTTTATGTTCTATATTCTTCTCTGCTCTCTTCTACTTCTGTAGTCATGGTCTCCGTTCCTTCAATTAAGTTAAGGAAAGGAATCAAGCAATATCACTGAGTAAATCCACACCCATGTGTGTGTCTGAATTTTAAAGCTATTTCATATTTGAAAGGATATTCTATTTGACAGAGTGTACGTGTGTTATCAACATCCATATTATTCAGCATATCAGCTTGAGAAATACTCGATAGAGACGCTAGTCTTTGAAGATAGTCTATAAGCATGGAGAGGCTTTTCACCACAATGTATGAATGAGGTAGATATTCTAGGTTAAGAGGCTAGGCTGAGATATTCTATTCTAAGAGGACGTCTGTACTATTGAAGAAACATATTGGACCAAGGAGACCTGCCAGAGCAGCCAAATACTATTTATGACCCTATTGATAAACTTCACAAAATAGAGCTTGATTATGGTTGACCTTCAAGTTTTAAATTGAGCAGTATTCAGAGATTTACATAAAACTTGATTTTCCATATTGAGGAATACTTAATCATTAATATTAAGTACTCTTTAAATTCACAATGATTCCAGCTATAGACAGCAGGTAACAGATGGTTATATTATTTTGCTGGAATTAGTTTCACTTAACAAAATGGGAAATAGCTACACTTTTCTACTTTCTATATACATGTTGGTTTCCAACACGTATTGCTCTGTGAACCCTTACCTGCATTGAGGAAATGCATTTTCTGAATTGTTTTCTCCTAATTCTCTTAAAATTTTAGGAGAAAAGGCTAGAATAAAGGCTTTGCTGGGTAGAACTGGGGTTGAGATGAGGGGTGAGATTTTAAAGGATTAGCAAAAAGTGTATGTTGGTCTAATGTGTTTGTATAGAATAATGAGCTGTCTTCAATAAAGAAAAAGACAGGAATATATCCGAATCACCAAAAGAGAAAAGAAAAATGGAGCAGAAGTATCTCAAAGGAGACTAGAAAAAGTATTTAGAAATATTTAGAGGACATTGAAATCTTGATCTAGTTTTAATACCCAACATCCTACTGGTCATTCAAAGTAGAATATCATTCAAATTCTATAAAATAAGTCAGAAGCAAATCTTTATTATTATTTAAATCATGAAAGCACTTATGAAAAAATGAAGCTACTGGGGGAATTCTTTGGGGGATAAGTGAGATACTATGGTACATCATAGGTGCTCACAGATATAGGTATATACTGAGTGATCAATAAATGTCTGTTTTAGACATAAATTCCAACCATGAGAATAAGCTCTGACGTGGAAGAGAAAGGAATGCAAACTAATATTACTCGTATCAAACTACTATCTTTCTGCATAAAAGCCTCAACAAGATTGCTTCTTCCATGGATGACAGCAACACGTTGAAACATTCCCCAACACACAAAACCACCGTGTATCTACAGTTCTCTGTATGCACCTTGCAAATGATATTTACATTTTGCATTATAGTTAATTATGTTTAATCTCTACCATTGGAATACTTTTTTTTTCACTAAATGGGAGGGGATTATGTCTATTTTGTTTCAATCCACCTCAACCCTATGTTCAGTTGCTAGACAGTCTGCATTGTTTATCAATTGATGCTGAATACAAGAATATGAAATATCTTCATAACATGCTGCGCTTGCAAAGGAAATACAATGAAGTGACTCAAAGCCCAAAGACTATATAGATTCATAACTCAGTTCCACCACTGAGTGGTCGCCACTCAGTGACCTTGAGCAATAAGTTGACCTCTGTGCAGTTGTATCTCATGTATAAGAAAGACATTTATATTTATTTGAGTGACTACAAGTAAAACTAGGAGGACAGTTCCCAACACATAAAGATCACTCCCTGTAGATAAGATATCATTTATATTAACCCATAACTTACATTTTCCAGAAGGGATTTAAGGAAAACTAGCTAAGGTCATACATTAAGTTAGGAAAATGGGCCTAAAAAAAAAAAGAAAAGAAAAAAGAAAAGTAAACCAGAAAAACAGAAACACATTCTGTAGATATGGTATGCACACTCTAAGGACCACAGATTTGACTCTAAGAATTCTGAGCCCAAGTACACAAAATTATGTTCATCAGAGTGAGGAGGGCAAATGCAACTTTCTTTTCTTTAGAGAAACACACCTGTTTTCGGGTGTGGAGAGCTGGATGTCTGCTGTGAATTCTCGTGGAGAAGTCATTGTACAGCGTGTGGCACAAATAACATCTTAGCGTCCTTCTAGTAAATACACTTTTGAGTTTCCAAAAGCCCTTTCTGGTAATGTCCACTGATGTAAGCAGGTGGTAGAAACTTGAAAGAGGTTGGTAAAAATGGCTCCACAGGGTCTCCACCAACATATTTAAAAATATGTTTTCTGAACTCCTGGATCAATCCAGAGATAAATTTGACAGTGAATGGAAGGACAATAAAATAGGCACAGACTCCCCATACTTTGGGGGAACATCTCGTCTCCCACTCTCAATATAATTGATTCAAATGAATTTGAGAAAATATTTCTCTTTATAATCATCTGCAATATTTAAATTAATATCTGTTTAATTTTTATTAAATAGATTGCATTTGATCGTCCCTCATCTTAGTCTTTTGTTCAATAACTAATGTGCCAAGTATGAAAGTAGGTACTAGGATACATTGGTCTTAGATTTACATAAATCCTGTTCATAACAGACTTGCCCTGCAAAGGAAACAAGCAAACAAATGAATAAAAGGAAAAAAAAAAAAGACCACATGATTTATAGTTACCAGCTACTTGCAAGGGAGGCGAGTGCCTTTTACCTTTTCTCATCATCAGAATTACTTCCTTGGAGAACATGGCCAGAACTGAGCCTCTGCCAAGTGTTTTCCTACCAACCCAGCTGCAGAAAACCGGCAGTCGGCATTAACACCAAGTAAAATCTGTGTGAAACCCTGCAGTACCTCCAGCACCTCTGGCACCTGTATCCACGAGGACCCAAAGTTATCTGAGGAACAAATGGCGTCTCTCAAAACAACCAGTTCAGTAACCAAACCATCAAGACCTGGGATGCCATCTGATCTTTGTATCTTCTTAGTATCTGCCTTTGGCCAAAAACTAACTAACAAACAAATATAAATGCCATTGGGTGATTCAGGCCTCGGGGACCTGCTTCACCATGGTTACGAGCCTAATGTAACACAACAAAATGGTAGCCGTAGTGTTGGTGATATTGGGATATGAAGTTTAGAGAATAATGGCTCCATAATAATGACAACGATATTTATAAAACAAACATTTCTATGGGTGCCCGGGTGGCTCAGTTGGTTAAGCGTCTTACTTTGGCTCAGGTCATGATCTCACAGCTTGTGGGTTTGAGCCCTGCATCAGGCTCTGTGCTGACAGCTCAGAGCCTGCAGCCCGCTTGGATACTGTATCTCCCTCTCTCTCTGCCCCTCCCCTGCTCATACTCTGTCTCTCTCTCTCTCTCTCTCTCTCTCTCTCTTTCTCTCTCTCTCAAAAATAAACATTTGAAAAAATAATAAAACAAACATTTCTTAAAAAAAAAAATTATCCCACCGCTGCCACCAAAAAAAACCAAAAACAAACAAAAAAAAAACTTTGTAAGTGAAAAAGCACCACAATTTCAAAAGAATTCATATCAATCTTGTAAAACTGTACCCTTTCTTTATAGCATAATTATCATCTTAGTTACTAAAGCCCCAAACTCAGGAATTGTGTTGGATTCTTTCCCTTCCTTTCATATCTGGTCACTAACAAAAAATCATATTTATTATCCCTCCAAATTCTCTCCCACATGTGTCCTCATTCTTTTCATGCCTGTGTCCACTGGCTTAGGTGAGGCTCTTACTAACTTTCACCCAGATGATTTCAGGTTTGTCTCCCCTTCCTTTGGTCTCTTGCCCTCCAACCTGTCCTCCTTCATGCAGTTAGAACGATTTCTTGAAACACTGAAAAGATATGGCAATTTTCAGCCTAAATACAGCTGGTATTTTCTAGCACCTGGGTTGATATGAAAACTCATATATGGAAATGCTCTCCAAGAACCTAATTTTGCTGCTGACGTAAATGAAAGAGTGATTCCATCCTTGAAGTTACAGCATTCTTGAAGGGCAGGCTCAGTCTTTTCAGTCCTCTCCCAAACCTTCCCTTCTGCCTCTTCACATTTACTAGCTTTGCTGTGCTTACTCCATACAAAGGTGTTCCAGTTCTCCGACCTTACTCTGGCCTTTCCATTCGTTTGCCCATTTCAGAGAACTTTGACCATTTTAGTTTAGTAAATTCCCATTCATCACTTAAGACTGCTTGCATGTTTGGTTCTCTGAAGGTGTTCAAGAAGCCTTTTGTATGTAGGGTTAGACTTGTTTCATATGGCATGACCATGTTCCAGGTACCGTTTAAACAATTTAAATATATTATTTACTTCAGTTCTCCCATAACCCTATCTCTGTTTTATAAATTAGGATAATGAGGCACACAGAGTTAATGTTAAGTTTTCCAAAGTCATACATCAAACAGGTGGTAGAGCCAGGATTTGAACTTGGCAGTCAGTTCTGGAGTGTGGATTCCTAGTCTCTATAATCTTTTGATACTTGGGGCTGACATCGGGGTCAATATTTGACATGTAATTATTTACTGATCTGTCGATTCAGAGAGAAAAATTTGAACTGGTAGGAAATACAAAGTACTTCTCAAGTCTTATATTCATCATCCAGAAGAATTAATGCCATTCTAAAGTGCTGAGTGAGTGAAGAGTGGTTTCCAGAATATCTTTAGCTCCTTTTGGAGAACAAAGGTCCTGAAATAGTAAGATGATTTTTGAAATTGGCTTACATCCTTATACCATCATATCCACGTATGTTTTTGATAGTTTATTAATCTAGAAGGTAGGGGCCTGAAGAGAATTTTTGATAGTTTGAGACATGAGTTTATTTAAAGTACATCAAATCTTGTAAAACAGAGCCATAGAGTCTTAGGACCAGAAGGAATATTGTCTTCCCTAATGTTCTTATCTGGTAGACCTTCCTCAATCAAAATTTAAAACCTCAATAAGGTGTCATTATTATAATGTTATCTTCATCTTTTTTTTTTTTTTGCTCTCATGAAATTTAATCATGACTTTAACACCTAATTTTACAATTCTCAATACACTGCATTAATTCTGTTATTGAATGTACAATTACAAGAAAAATTTCTGGCTGGCGTAAGCCTCATTCCAGTTTTCATAAAACCGAGTGATGTCGCCATTCCACAACTTCACGCTTCTGACTACTCTTCGAGAAGGCAGCATTTGGAGTTCAGAGGCTGAGGTCCACACCCTGGTTTTCCTAGTGCTGTCAGTCACAATGCTTAAATACCACACCCTTTAGCTACCTCACGGGAAAGACCACTTGCGGGTCACCTGCCTGGGTCTGGCAGAAGGAGGGTCAATTGATTGGGTCTCCTTGGTAGTAAATCTGGCCCAGTTGTTTCCACCTGAGAAATCTGGAAAGAATGCAATGAAAATGTCGGACTTCTCAAAGTTGCAGGACAAATGAAGAACTGAAGAATTTTCACTGAAGAGGGAAGAGCCCAAACACAATCTGTTTGGTGCTCGAACAGATGTCAGTGTTACAGCCATCAACGTACCTAAACTTTACAAAGTGAGTGTTTCCAAAATTTGAGTTTCCATAGTCAAGAAAAACCATTTGTATTAGAAAGAGATGATTTTTTAGTAATACACCGGTGGATGTAAGAAAATGCGTCTCCTTCTGGTTGGAATGGCATTGTCTGTACTCCTTCTTGAAGCAAATGAAATCCACATTAATGCATGATATTAAAATGGGACAAAATGGCATTGACCTATGTGACAATCTCATAGTCAACAATGAAAAATACATTATTTAGCAACATACTGTTCACTTTTCTGTGTTCCCAGTTAGAATGAATTTAGCACAGCTCCTTAGATATCTCTTTATCTTTGATTAGACTTGACAGACTGCCTTCCCTAGAATGGTGACTTAATAAGTGTTGATTTATTAAATCCACAGATTCTCTCACACTTCGAATGAATGTCACTGCATGTTTTAGTGCCACCTTATGTTTAGTTGGGAATTATCTATGACATATTTGAGTGTTTTTCAGAATGTGGTTTATTAGCCATCTGGATCAAGATCATCTGGAAACTTGTTAAAAGTACAGGTTCTTGGTCTACCAGAAAACGAGAATGAAAGTCTAACCATCTATCGAGGGATATGGGCTAAAACTTCTAATTAATACTTTGAGCATCTAATAATTAGAAGTTCTTCTGTATTAGATCCATAAACCCAGCATAATCAACTGATGAGTATATGATAATTAACTCATTGGCTTTAATACAAATAGTGTCTACCTAGTAGAAGACATTTTTTCATGGTTAAATTGTTGAGTAAATTTCTATCGGACACTTTTACACTGGCTGAAATTAATAGTAAAGATAATTATTTCCAGGGGCACCTGGATGGCTCAGTTAGTCAAGCATCCGACTCTTGGTTTTGGCTCAGGTCATGATCTCATGGTTTTGTGGGTTCGAGCCCCACATCGGGGTCTGTGCTGACAGTGCAGAGCCTGCTTGGGATTCTCTGTCGCCCTCTTTCCCTGCCCCTCCCCTGCTTGTGCTATCTTTGTCTGTCTCTCAGTATAAATAAATAAATAAAAACTTAAAAAAATAATTATTTCCGGTTAAATGCCAGTAGGGGATTTATAGACATCTACACTTCTATCTATGTATCTATATCTCTATTTAACCTACTGGAGAATTAGGTGATAGGAAGACAAATAACATCATGAACGAATTCTCCTTGCCAAGTGTTAAGATCAACTCTCCTATCTGATTCTCATAATTTAAAAGGTAAGCATTTTTTTTTTTTTTTGGTCTTTTTTACAGATGAGGAGAAAAAAAACACCAAGAGGTGATATGACTTTTTTTACATTTTTACAGCTCAAAAGTCAAGACCCAAAGACAGGGCTAGTTATTATTTAAATCCTTGTATTTCTACTGGAGAACGTCTCTAGTTTTTGACTGCCATTGTCTTAAAGATGAGTGTAACGTACAAAGCATTAATCCCAATTAATTTTAAGGTCTGATTAATTTTTAAGGTCAGCTATATTTGTATAAGTGGCATTAGCCCCTACTTTAAGACAATTTTTTTAGAACACCAACAGATAAAACAGGCAAGTGATTACCACCACTGCAGAAAGATGAAATACAACTACTTTGAACAGTAAAAATTCAACTGCTCATAAATTGTAATATAGTACTTGTTAACCACGAATGTGACATTTGCTTAATAGAAGTTTCCATAGTTTCAGCTGAGGAAAGTTTCCAGTTTCAGCAGAAAGAGAAGGAGATCTACTAGAAGCAGTTAAGTAGCTGGTGTTTTGTTGTTGTTTTGTTTTTCCTAAAAACAAAAAAAATGCTACAAAATGTTGCTGATCTCCAATGGCTGCTGTGATGGTATCTGTGACAGGATGCCTCCAAAGAATAAGCAATTTCAAATCTTTCCAATGCATTTAAAAAAATAACTTCACAATTGGTGAAATGACTAAACATATTCTAGGAAGAATTGCACCAAAGTTCGTTAAAGAATAGGAAAAAATTGTGTCTGTTAACCTCCGTAGTCAGCAATAGGAAACAAAAAACAAGCTCAAACTTGTAATGTGTACTGTGTTTGCTGTAAGTAAACACAATGGGCATCAAAAAAAATAGCCTATTTCTGAAAGTGGGCTTTGAAGCTGGTTCAGCTGCTTAAAAGGCAAATTTTCCAATTGTCCTCGGTACCTCCAGACCCAGGATGTTGGTGCAGGGTCATTTCCTTCCTAGTCTGAGCTTGCTTAAACAGGTGCTGTGCAAATATAAAACCTCATTATCCCACTTGATAGGAGCTTATTGTTAGAGAACACAAAGACAGCGATCCATTTGAGTAGCTGATTTTCTCCTCTCACATGTATTTATGTTTTAGAAAGACAATTTAGGTAGCTTTTGAAAAATGTTCACTGAATATTTATGCACCAGATTTCCACAGTAAGCATTTCTATAGATGGGGTTGTGTAAGGAAACAGAATTTTCTTCTAAGTACTGGTCATAAAAGTTGTTAAGTACCATTAATTGCAAGCTGTTTATTTTGGAGGACAAGGAAGACTTCTCTATGCCTTAAAATCGCACTCATTTTAAAACATGTGTTTCTGTCAAATGTGGGCAATATGTGATGAGAGGATGATGTATTGATGGTGATATTGTGAATTAGTAAAATTTATCACCATTCACAGAGCACTTTAAAACCAGGGGATTATTGGCCTTATAGTTAACTTTGTGATGGAAAAAATAGCATGTGTATTGTGGAAACCAAGGCTCAGAGAGATTAAGCAAAATCCTGGAGTTACGGGGTTTTGGCATATAACCCCAAGCTATAACTACTAAAGTGCAAGGAACAACCTCTGTAATTATTCTGCTATAAGAATGTGTAAATACATGTGTCTGTTTCTTTTTTGGCCCAGTATAACAAGCCTTTACTAAAGCCATATTAGGGGTGTCTCCTCTGCCTCTGTTTCTCTCTCTCTCTCTCTCTCTCTCTCTCTCTCTCTCTCTCTCTCTCT
>NW_026059767.1:0-34909 GCF_023721935.1 Panthera uncia | reverse complement strand
ACTACCCCACAGGAAATCATCCTTTGCACTGTTTTTTTTTTTTTTTTTCAGTTAGAGTTTAAAAAGGAAAACTTTCCTTTTTATCGTCACCATCAGAAAACCACTGAAGTCCCTGGTAGAGGTGAGGAGAATCTGTAGGCACTAACCTAACAGCAGGAATAATCTGAATGTCTAAGGTGAAACTGAATGCTTAGAAGGAATTCAAATAAAATTTCAAAAAAAAAAAAAAAAAAAGGAAAGGAGGAATTAAAAAAAAGTTCTAATTGGATAAAAGAGATTTTTCCAAAAAAAAAAAGCAGATGGGGGGGGCGGTTTCTAAGAAAGGATTTACCTGACAATCCGCCATGGGGGTGGCTGCAGAGCCCCAGTTGATTTTTGTGTACTCCTTGGTGAAGACAGAATGATTATGCCTTGGCACAGTTTTAAAACAGGAAGAATGAAGGTTTTAAATCACTGTTTTATTGAAGGAAAACCGTAGTCTGCACCAGAGGATTCAAAAAACCCAGGAAGTGAAGTGTAGCCAACTGCTGCCTGGGGGTATGGGGGGGGGGCGGGGAGTGGGCCAGGTCTGTACCTGGATCCAGACCAAGTCTGTTTCAAGTTTATTTGATTGAGAATTTCACTTTGAAAAGAGTACTTCACCGGGACCTTTGGGAGCTGTCAAAGGCTGCCCCGGGGCAGAAGATTAACTACTCTGTGGACCAGCAGGGAGAAGCCTAGTAAATCAGAGGCCCCTTGTTTGTGGGTCTGTGGGCTTACAGGTGGCAATGTAACAGGCTGTGCCTCTCTGCGGGTGCCTGCGGGACTTCCCAGTTTATGGGTCAGAACTAACCGTGTGGATGGAAAGGAGCATTTGAATCCATTCTCCAAACTGCAGATTGAAAAGTGACTTGAATGAGTCTGCAAAAGAAAAGTTTCCTTGAATTATCTATCTTCTGGAAGGATCTCCAGGAAGTGGGTAGCAGTGGTGGCTCCTGGGGAGGGGAATAGCCCTTTTGTGTCTTATTGAGGAGGGCAGTCAAGTGTGGCAGTTAAAAAGCATGACACTAGAAGCTTCGGTCTGTCCCTTGGTTGTTGTGTGAGTTTTCAACCTGAAGTGGTCTCAGCTGTAAAATGGGGATTATCATGAAGATTAAACAAGTTAATTATATGGAAAGTGGAACAATGAACATAGTGCTATACAACTATTGGCTTTATCATTACATGTATTTGCATATATTACTGAAAAAAATTAATTTTATGTTTTTATAAAACATTAGAAATATTTTTATAAAGCAAATAATTGTCTCACAATCTCTGATTTCTGGGATTTCCTTTTTATGAATAACATTTTCTTACAGTTACACACAATTATAATGCTCCTTCCTCCCTCTGTCTCCCTTCTCCCTTCTTTTCATTTCTTTCTCATGATTCTGCTCTGCCAGTGCAAGGCTCCCTTTAGTTCTGTAGTGGCGTGGAAGGGTGAGAGGTCATTTTTATCAGTCAGCCCCCATAGCTTGGTTCTCCAGATATCACCTGACTACTCCCCAGAGAGCTTTCAATAGTAAAGGAAGTGAAATAATATTTACTATCCCACTCAGGCAACTCCTGCATTATAGGTACCCCCAAAAGACAGGAGGGTGCTGTTGTCCTCCATTTTATTATGCAGTTGGTAAAGGCAAGGGAATGGCTTCTCAAATGTATGCCCAAGAGCATGGATGTTAAACTAGAACTACTACCCTCCTTTCTTCATTAAAAAAAAATTTCAAATATACAAAAAGGTAGAGAGAATAGCATAATGAACCCCCATATATCTAGCACCTAGATTTAACGATGTTAACTTTGCTATATTTGCTCCTTTTTTCCCTTGTTTTAAAGAAAATTATACAGCATGACTCTTTTCCCTTCTTTCCTGCTTTTTAAAAAACAGCTTTATTGGGGCACCTGGGTCACTCAGTTAAATGTCTGCCTCTTGATCTTGGCTCAGATCATGATCTCATCATGGTTCATGGGATCAAGACCTGCATCAGTCTCTGAGCTGACAGCGCAGAGCCTGCTTGGGATTCTGTTTCTCCCTCTCTCTGCTCCTTCCCCCCCCACCCCCCTCACTCTGTCTCTCTCAAAATAAATAAACTCAAAATAAAAATAAAAACCAGCTTTATTGAGGTATACTTCACATAGCATATAATCACTCATTTAAAGAGCACAATTTAATGTTTTTTAGTATATTTACAGATGGATATGTCCAGCCATTACTAGAATCAATTTTAAAATATTTTTATTGCCCCAAAAAGAAACTTCAAATCCTCTAGCTGTCAACCCCACTTCCCTCCACATTCCCAGCCCCAGTCAACTACTAATCTACTTTCTGTCTCTATTATACATTTACATATTACATAGAGACATTTCATATAAGTGGAATCATAATTTATGGCCTTTTGTGACTGGCTGCTTTCATTTAACATAATATTTTCAAGGTTTACTCATGTTGTGGAATGAATCAATACTTTATGGCTGAATAATATTCTATATAAAATATAAAATATAAAATATAAAATATTTTATTTATATAAAAATATATTATAAAAATATTCTATAAAAATATACTATATTTTATTTATTTATTCATCAATGGATTTTTTTTCTATTTTGGAACTACTGTGAATAAGGCTGCTATGAACATTGGTCTACAAGTAAAATGACATTTTACCCCTCATTTTTTAATATTCATCTCAAAGAGATAAGGGCATTTTCCCCCATAACCACAATAGCATCCAAATTACCAATCATCAAATAACTCAATTAAAATACAAATTTCTCCAACTTCCTCAAAATGGCTTAGGTTTATTTGCTTAAATCAGTATCCAGTCAATGCAAAACTTCAATATATTAACATTTCATTGTTATATTTCTTGAATATCTTTTTTTTTAAGTTTATTTATTTTGAGAGAGAGGGTATGCATGGGACAGGGGCAGAGAGAGAGGGAGAGAAAGAGAATCCCAAGCAAGTTCTGCACCATCAGAACAGAGCCTGATGCAGGGCTCAAACTCACGAACCATGAGATCATGACCACAGCTGAAATCAAGAGTCCAAAGCTCAACTGACTGAACCACCCAGGGGTCCTTTGATTATCTTTTAGTAGAAGAGTTCCATATCTCCCGCCTTTTTTTCCTGACTGTTGGCTTGATAAACAGCCACATCTTCCTTTAAATCACCTTTTGGCAACCTATAAGAAAACAGCAGGTGGGGCTTACAACAGCCTCAATTCTAGTTATCTTCATCCATTGTTTTTGTTTATTTATTTATGTTTTAATTTATTTTGAGGAAGACATAGAGAGTGTGAACAGGGGTGGGGCAGAGAGAGGGCAAAAATCTCAAGCAGGCTCTGCTGTCAGCGTGGAATTCGACTCAGGGCTTGAAGCCATGAACTGTGAGATCATGACCTAGGCCAAAGTCAAGAGTCACCCAGGCACCCCCTCATTCACTGTTTTTGTAATGCGTTTGAATCTCTGTCCACAAAGTAAGTGTAACTTTCTTTTTCTATATAGAACTTCCTTTGCGCCCTGCCCTATTCTACTAAATGATGGAAACTTAATCATGATGGGATGGGCTTTCATCTTTTTCCAGGGTGGTGTCCAAGTTCCTGGGAGTTTACAGAGTGTGGACCCCATGTGAAGGGGTCTCTGGACTGCCATCTCTCCGTGGCATCCACTGAGACATCCATACGGCCCTCTGTCCACTCAGCTCATGCAGATCAGTGTTAGATCAGGTTACCCTCAGCCTGGAACAAGATGTTCTTAGGTCATCTTGCTCTTTGGGACTTGTCAATGATATTCTTGAGCACATAAAAAATATTCTATGGCTCCAGGGGCACCTGGGTGGCTCAGTTGGTTAAGCATCCAACTCTTGATATTGACTCAGGTCATGATCTCACAGTCATGGGATTGAGCTCCACACTGATCGTGGAGTCTGCTTGGGATTTTCTCTCTCCCTTTCTCTCTCTGCACCACCACCCCCCAAATAAATAAATAAACTTTAAAAATATGTATTCTATGGCTCCAATTTTCAGTTGGGATATTGGACATTCCATAGGGTTATTTTACGTTTGATTATCCAGACCTGTGCTGTGTAATGTGGCCTCCAACTACAGGTGGCTATGAACACATAACTGAAATGTAGCTAATCTAAATTAGGATGTGCTATGACTGTAAAATACATACTAGATTTCAAAGACTTTGTACAAAGAATACAAAATATCTCATTAATGATTTCTATATTGATTACATGTCGAAATAATATTTTAATATATTAGGTTAAATAGAATATTTTAATAAAAGTAATTTCACCAGTTTCTCTTTACTTCCTTTAATGTGGCTACTTACTAAAATATTGAAAACTATAAGTGGCTCAAATTATATTTCTGTTGGACAGTGTGCTGGTCTAGACTTTCCACACGGCCATTCCTTCCATATTCTTCTAATGCCACACTGAAGCAGGGAGAATTCTGGTGTTTTATTAACTCTGCAAGCTCTATTCTGGAATTGGGATTTGGCAGGGGGGGATTCAGCAGACCCCTTTCTCTGGAGGGAACAAACACCAGTATCTCACTTGCTTCCTTTTCTCAACTTTCCTTTCTCTTCCCAATTAGACCATGTTCAGTCAGGGAGTCAGTAAATCAGCTCTTCAGCTGGCCTTCCAAATCTGTTGTTTCTACCCTACCTGAGCTTTTGAAAGGCAAAAGCCAAGTCATTTGACTTCAGTTCTATTGTGTTATTCTTACCCCAAGGCAGTCTGTGCATAAAACACCCTAGCTGCTCCCAGAATGGGGGAGCTATTACAAAGAAGCAGGAAATACTGTGAATGAAAACTACATCAGTTACTATACCAAACATCACCCATTATCTGTCATTCCAGAAATGTGCAATGATTCTGTGTCAAATGCTGTGCTAAGATCTGGGAATATCAGGATGAATGAGATGAGACCCAGGTCCTACTATCAGAGACAGCAGGCCTAATGGATGATGTAAGAATGTGAATCCAGGGGAGCTTGGGTGGCTCTGTTCTTTGAATGACTGACTCTTGATTTTGGCTCAGGTCATGATCCTAGATTGTGGGATCGAGTCCCGGGTCAGACTCCATGTTGAGTGTGGGGCCTGCTTGGGATTCCCTATCTCTCTCTCACTCTCTCCCCAACCCACACCCCCGCCCCTCCTCTGCTCACTCATGTGCATACACACGGTCTCTCATATATATATATATATATATATATATATATATATATATATATAAAAATTAATTAAGTAAGTAAAATTATTTTTTAAAAAAGAATGTGAATTCATAGGTGCAGTGGAATGTTAGAGGCACTGCAGCTGAAACATGTTTAGGATATGGTTGGGCACAAGGAAGGGGCTAGACTAGCCACTTCTGCTGTAGGGTGGGCACAGGGCAACCAGGAAATGCAAGTCAAAGCACTATGGAAACTAAACTCTTTCTTATGGATGTTTTAGTGTCTCAGGAAAGTCTCTTTCTGGGCCTTAGTTTCCTTTACTGAGAATAATGTGGATGATTTTGAGCTGTCCTCTGTACTGCAAAGCACTGTTGTAAAGGGGAAATGTTCAACAAATATACCAAACTATTAACATGGTTTGGCTTTGGTGGTGGGATTATGGGTGACTATTATTCTATTCTTAATATTCTGAATTACCCAATTTTATATAATGAACAAGTATTACTTTTATAATCAGTAAAAAAAAAAAAAAAGGAACAATTTTATTTTAAATTTTGCCTTTGCTGCCAAACTTCTTGAACTGGTGGTCTATACTGGCTCCCTCTACTTCCTCCCCAACCACTGAATCCAACCATTGTAATCTGGCTTCCACCCCCTCATCCAAAGGTCTCCAATGACCTCCTACTTGCTAAGACCAATGACCTCTTTTCAACCCTTGTCCAACTTGACTTCTCCACAGCATTAACATAGCCCCTTAAACTTTCTGAAAAGCATTCTTTAAGTCATAGTGGTAATGTACCTATACCACAAAAAAATAAAAACAAAAATAAAACCCACATCTGCAATGCCACCACAATAATCCAACAACGGCCATTTTGGTATATTTTCTGGTAGTCTTTTCACTTAAGCATATTTTTTATATCACTATGGCATAAATGTAAAACCAATTTTGAATTTACCACCTCCTTGAAACTCTCCTTATTTCCCCAAAACAATTCTTTCCTGGGTTTTGAATAATTCACCCATCTCTCAAGCTTGTACATGAATGCACTAACGTGTATAAAATCTCCTAAAATGTTCATTAAAATTCAGATCCCTGGACTCCATTCTATCTGTTCACTTATATCCTATTTAATTAGGATTTGGCCTCAAGAGCCTATGTTTTCTGCTTTCTGTAGCATGTGGCCCAAAGACCTTACTGAAAAACACTGTAGCAGACACATACACCTTCACAGCAATCAGCTAACCAAGTAACCAAAGCCCAAAAACAACTTTGGAAACCCAAACCAGTGTTTCCTAATCATCAGATTCTCTAGGGCTAGGATTTGAGTATCTGTTGATTTTTTAAGCCCTCCTTGTGATTCTGATGAACCACTGCCTTAACTACAACCACGCTATTCTGTTTGCATTTCTCTGAACACTTCCAAGGCTCAGAGCCTTTGTTCGTGCTATTCCCTTGGCCTGGATTCAGTTCCTTCTCACATTCATCCTTGAGCCTAGCTCAAAGGTGGTCTCCTCTATAAAACTTCCAGAGGCTTCTCTTCCATCTCCTCTATCTTCCTTTTCCACTCACAAATTAAAGTTAGTTATATAATGTCTATGACTTTAGGCTGGGCAATGAGCTACCTGGATATATTTGTTACCCATTTCTGGTAACAAATTACTCCAAGACTTAATGGCTTGAGAGAAAAATAAAATTTTATGATCTCACAGATCTCACAGCACCTGCCGTTCAGGAATTGAGAAGCAGCTTAGTTGGGTAGTTCAGTCTCAAGTCTTTCACAAAGTTGTGGTCAAGGTATATACCACAGATGTAGTCCTCTGAAGGCTTGCCTAGGGCTGGAAAATCTACTTCCCAGATGGCACACTCAAGTGACTACCAAGTTGGAACTAGATGTTGGAAGAAGGCCTCAGCTCCTCTCCACAGGGATCTCCTTATGGGGCAGCATGCACATCCTCACAACATGATAGCTGGCTTCCTTCAGAGTAGGTCATCCAAGAGAGAGCAAGAAAAGGGCTTGCAATATCTTTTATGACTTAGCCTTGAAGGTCATACAGCATCACTTCTGCAGGATTCTATTGGTCACACAGGCTAGCCATGATATAGTATAGAAGCTTATGCAAGGATGTAAATACCAGGAGGTAAAAATCATGTGGGGTCATCTTTGAGGCAGACTACCACAGTGATTACCTATTCTTTGTTTCTATCCATCACCCTTTTCTTTCTGTGGGAAATACATTTCATGTTGTACAACTGGGGTTGAACATTCATCATCTGAGGGGAAAGCAGATAACCTAAGCATGACCAATTTGAATATTTTAGTCCCCTGGCCAGAGAGTGGTTAGTCAACGGGACATGTGATCAACTTCAGCCAATCAGAATCTTCCTTGATTTTTTGATAGATGGATTCTGAGGGAGAGAAAATCTCTATTCCTCTGCTATTTTGAGCTCTGAGAATGATTTCAGCTGGAGCTTCTTACAGCCATTGGTTCAGGTCATGTTGGAAAATTTATCTTCAGTAAGGGAAAATGAGGCCAGAACACAAAGAGAGACAAAGATGAGCAGAAATGAAAAGATGAAAGGGAGTCCTGATGAAATAATTTGAGCTCCGTTGATTCATCCATGCCTGAAATGTATGCTCAGACTTCACAGTTAATGTCAATAAATTTCATTTTTTGTTTAAGTTACTTTAAGTTGCTTACAAGCAACTTACTACAAGCAAAACAACTCCCAACAAATCAGCAGCATCCATATCTTGTTTCTCTTCAATTTCTAGTGTTGGGTTCAATTCTTGGTCTCAGTTCAAATTTGATGAATAAATAAATTAGTTATCATATTTTTACATAAAATCAATCTGATTATGTGAATATTGGTGATTCTTTAAAAAAGAATTTGCAACTTTGCCAAGGGGTAGGTATAAGAACCCTAAAAATCCTAGACCCTTGAAGTGTTTGTGGATCTGGCGGCCCCCAGAGCCATTATGTTAGTCTGCTGAGCTCACAGTTAGTTTCCTATAGTCCTGTGATGTGGTTGAGTGAGTGGTTTGCCAGGATCCTGAGTAAACACAGAGCTAGGCTGAAAACAGAGGATAATAGGAGATACACACCATATTCCCTCCATGACAGGGAAATGGAAAAAGGCCCCAAGTAAACCTCCAAACACTCACTTCTATAAGATGTGGGTAAAATTATGTTTCAGGAATTAAAGAAAGTAAATGGGAAAGGGCATCCATAGATTACTGGCAGTGGGCTAGTGGTTTCTATGCCCTCAAAAAACCGTGCCCAAAGAGAAACTTTGCAAAAGCAAGATGCAAGATCAGTTTTATAGCTGCGGATAGAGTTTACCAAATAACTGTGTGAGTGATTGGATTATCCAGCTCTTGCCCTGCCTTAGGGATTAAAAGGAATAGAGAAAAATATGGCTTCATGAAGGCTGTGACTGAGATCAGTAACCTCACATGTGTGAACAGTTGTTCTAGTATGGGATGATAGAGAGAGATATAAAAGGAAGGAAGTCAAATGTGGAAGAGAGAGAAACAGCTTGTCTGCTGCCTGCCTTTTTCTTCAAAGTCTCCTAATACTCGGCAGCTTTGTTGCGTCTAGGAGAACTGTTATACACATCATCAACCAAGTGACAGGTCTTTATTTTTAATTCATCGCAGAAGCCCTGCTGCCCAAATGATGCCTGACAGAAAAATCTCTTGTTGGTAAGGGCCTTTTCTCAAGCCAAGGAAAACCTCAGAATTCCTTAGTTTTCCCCCTGGGCTCTTACAGCAAGTCCAGTTTTCTTTAACCCTGTAGACTCCTGTGGCTCCTGCTTACATGGAGACGGTTATTTTTCAGAAAGGAAATTCTGGTTTCTAGAACAGTGACAGCCTGGATTCTGGAGTTAGACTCTCTGGGTTCAAATCACTGCTTGTCCACTTACTCGCTCTGTATGATCGAGGACAGGTCACACTTTGTGCCCCTGTTTTCTGGTTGGTACAATGGAGTTAAGAATATGATTATAGTATTTCTTCATCGAGTTGGGGCAAGTATTAAATGAATATATGTATATGTTTATGTATAGGGAGAGTTTAGAACACATATAATTTATATAGTAAGCCCTATATCATTTGTTTACATTATTATTGTTATGCAGACAAAATACATTTTTTTTCTATGAATCTCCCTTAAATCTTTGCAATTGTAAGTACATTTTCTTTTTTCTATTTGGCTTTCTCTCTATCTTTTTTTCATTAAATACATCTCATGGTAACTATTTGTGGACCAAACGTTCACTGGCTAAGCCTGTTTTTATAGTGCACAATTGTCAGTGTCTAGGTGGGGCCTCTTCCAATTTGTGCCCATAGATCCTGGGCCTTCTCACCCTCCACAGGGCCACTGGGTAGTGAAATTGATGAAAGTCAGTGTTTCACCAAGTTCCATGTGCAAATACTGATTAGCAAACAAGCAAAAGAGTCCTTATATGTGCCCTGAGCTCAAGGCTCCTGATTAGAACCTTGCATGAAAATATGCACTTGAACCTGATATCATGTTGTCCTAAATCAGGATCCAGCCACACTTCCTACTGACTCAGGTGACAGAATCCTGCATTAAGTGGCAGGCACAGAACTAAACAAACACCCAAACCTAGAGCACCATTCTGGACTCATCCAAAACTTATGCCCCATTTCTTTAAAGGTGAGATTCTTGGGGCTCCTGGGTGGCTCAGTCGGTTGAGCTACCGACTTCAGCTCAGGTCATGATCTTACAGTTTGTGAGTTCGAGCCCCGCGTCAGGCTATGTGCTGACAGCTCAGAGCCTCGAGCCTGCTTCTGATTCTCTGTCTCCCTCTCTCTCTGCCCCTCCCCCACTCATGCTCTGTCTCTCTCTGTCTCAGAAATAAATAAACATTAAAAAAAAATTTTTTTAAATACAGGTGAGATTCTTGTTCAGTACACATACCTCAAAAAATCATGTGTTTCACTAATAAAAATTATTTCTAGCATCTCTTATGTTAAAGAATAAATCCTCTAGTGTAGATTCAGAAATGAATAGTTCAAGGAGCTGTAGTAGCCACAGATTCCAAGTCCAAGTTCTGATTAGAGCCCTTTGGTGCTCACAAACCACCCCCTGGAGTTTGTATTCCCCATTAGAGCACTTTAAAATGTTCATTAACAACTCCTATGGTGAATATTAAAACTAATTTTTAAAGTACTCACATATATCTTGCTTCCTAAACTGAAGTATTTAAATTATGATAATAATCACTAAATGCCTGTGAAACCTTCAGACCAAAACTTGATTTTTTTTTTTTTAGGTGACAGTCTACCTATTAATTCTGAATTTTTGAAGACAATTCATAGATTCCTCATTAAAGATGAATAATTAAAATAACACTAGCTGATGAAATACTCTCTTTGCAAGAAATATTCACAGCTTTTGATTTTATAATCACTGAAAAATGTGTTTTCAGACACGTGGGTGGGTTGGAAGCAATTCTATATGTGATTCAGGCACTTCAGAGGTGACACTAACTAGAGTTCTTTAATACCAGGATTATCAGTGGGAAGTGACCCTCAAAGAAATAGATATTTGATGAAGCAAGTGGAATTCTGGAACTTGAATATCAATGTATTGACACAGAAGATCTTTTAAACTTTTACTGTCTATAGAACAACTTTGGTTTATGGTAAAAAGCCATGCAGCCAAAACGGTGGAACAGAGCTCAATGCCATGTTTATTTAGGACACACTTCACTCCCTTGCTTTTGAAATTGAACTAAAAGTAGGTCACAGTAGGCAAAATATTAAAAGAAAATATAGATATTTATTTTTAGTGTCCTTGATGGTACATAAGTTTGGCTCTAGTTAATTGCACAGAGGGCAGCAGGGGGGCACAGCTTTTCTGCAGGATAAGGGAGAGAAGGCAGAAGGGAGGAAAGATTAAGAAGGGCAATTGCCAAAGACAAGATTTGTCTCGTTTGAAACAGATGGCATAGGGGCCCTGGCTGGCTCAGTCAGTAAAGCATGCAACTCTTGATATCAGGGTTGTGAGTTCAAGCCCCATGTTGGGTGTAGAGCTTACTTTAAAAAAAAAAAAAAGGAAAATCTTAAAAAAAAAAATCTGAAGTGAATGGTGTATCACTAAAAATCTGAACCAAAGTTTTTTGGTTTTGCTTTTTGTTGTTTCATTGTTAGGGTTAATGAAGGAACCTAATTATTGAGCCATAAGGATTCACTGGGGTGGAAGCATGAAGCTGTTTACCTGTTTCCAGCTTCCTCTGGTGGAATCCCTGAGCAGTGGGTTCCCTTCATATCTGAATGACGTCCCCATCCAATTGTAAAACTTC
The DNA here is from genome assembly GCF_023721935.1 of Panthera uncia. NCBI lineage: Eukaryota > Metazoa > Chordata > Mammalia > Carnivora > Felidae > Panthera > Panthera uncia. The sequence continues at coordinate 23,368 of NW_026059767.1, read as the reverse complement.
CCAGTCCCATTGCTAATGCTCAGTCCTACTCATTTCTCAACTTCAGTCTCAAGAACAAAACAACACAAAGCTTCAATGTCAATCTAGTGGGAATGGGGGTGGGACATGTGTCTGCCTTCATACACCCATCTTCTTTCCCAGAGAGGACAACCCTAGTTTTAGGGGATGGAATGAGAGGTGGGATCTGTTTACTTGACTCCTTTGGGAGTCAACCCATCAAGGTTGCTGCTGCCTCTCTAAATGTCCACATATTTTCTTCCCCACTACAGCTGCCCATCTTTGCCCTCCAGGGGATCACATGTGCTGCCACATAGTCTCTTGACATGGGGCTGGCTCAGGCTCAGGTTCTTTTTCTTCCTTTCAGCTCAGGCCTCTCCCTACCCAAGTGGTCTGCTTGTACAATATTCTCTCGGACGTGATACTGGCAAGGTGGCTCAAGCGCAGTTACTTTGTCTACTCCACTTACAGGAAATTCTATCCTTGCAGGACAAATGGTGGAAATGCAGTCTGGAGCCTCGTGAAGAGTGAATTAGAGCACTTTGTAGGAGACAAGGGGAACAATAGAAAATCATCTGTCATTAACTCAAAGGAATGCATCATTCCTAGAAGTAATGCAGTTCTAGGCTGAGGCAGGGAGTGGATAGATCAAGCGCCCAACCCATCTGCTAATTGTAAGCAGTAACTTAATGCCCAGTATACAGGCAGAGAAAACATCGGATGCTTTTAATTGGTGAGAAGAGACACTGCTTTTGACTTTAGCTAATAGGCACAGAAGAGATAATGGTTCTACTTAAACCACACCTTTCCCTTTCACACTTGAGGCGGAAGCTACCACCTCCAGAGCTCCCCACACCTCTCCAGTGCTCTGAATCTTGCCCTGATATTGCTCTGAATTGTTAAAATGCTCCTGAAGAAAAATCTTTCTCATCAGAAATGATTAGTTTTGATATGTTCTTCCTGAGACCTGATTCAAACACCTCGTTTTGTGTACTAACTCACTAACTGAATTGCTCAGCTCCAACCTCCCAGCTCCCATATTTTCTGTACCTCTCTGGGAGTCAAGGGACAACTCTGGGACTCAAGTCGATAGACTATTTTTGTTAACTTATTACTATGGGAAAATTCCAAATTGTAGTAATCAAATTTCTACAATGGTTCCATAAATTGAGATGCTAATGAGATTTATCTGTTTTATTTGACTGAAACATTTCTTGCATGAGTCAGATTACGCTAAGCTATGCTGTGGTAGCAGACAGCTCCAAAATCACAGTGGTTTGCTACAACTCAGATTTATTTCTTCCTCACGTGAATTCCCACTGTAAGTCAGCTTTGCATACTCTTCACTCCAGGCCCTGGGCTGAAGAAATAGTCCCTATTTGGGAAACACCCACTGCCTGGCAGATGGAAATGAGAAATGGTTAAAACACAATGACTTTTACTTATTTATTCAACGTTTATTTATTTTTGAGAGACAGCGAGTGAGTAGGGGTGGGACAGAGAGAGGAGGATAGAAGATCCAAAGCGGACTCTACACTGACAGCAGAGAGCCTGATGCAGAACTCTAACTAATGAACCGTGAGATCATGACCTGAGCCAAAGTCAGACACTCAACCGACTGAGTCACCCAGGTGCCCTATCTGACTTGTAATCAGGTCATGATCTCACAGTTGGTGAGTTTGAGCCCTGCGTTGGGTTCTATGCTGACAGCTCAGAGCCTGGAGCCTGTTTCTGATTCTTTGTCTCCCTCTCTCTCTCTCTGCCCCAGCCCAGCTTGTGCTTGCTTGCTCTCTCACTCTCTCTCTCAAATATAAATAAATAACCTTAAAAATTTTTTTTTGCTCAGAAGTAGCAAATATCACATCTGCTCACATTTCATTGGTCCAAGAAAATCAACTGGCCAAAGCTGATGTCAGTGTGGAAAAGGGAAGCATGATTCTGCCAAAAAAAAGGGCCACATATATTAGGAATAATGCAATCTATCATACCTTCTAAGTCCCTTTTAATGTTATATTCTCCTCACTGTCCTCCACCCTGCAATTTACTAGTTGAAGGAATTGAGTCATTTATGCTGTAGAATTTTCTGGATTCTGGATTCTGCTAATCTCATCCTTGTGGGGCACTTGTTTAGCACATTCCTTGGTCCTTCTATTTCTTCTAAATCTGTAGTTAGATACACAGGCATATTCAGATTCAGGTTCAACTTTTTGGCAAGGATACTTCCTAGGTGGTCATGTGTGTCATTATTATCTCTTGCTGTGTAACAATCATCCCAGAATGTGGTGGCTTAAAACATTATTATCTCATAGCTTCTGTGGATCAGGAATTCAGACAGGGAGCAGGGGATGGCTTGTCCGCCTAATGATTTCTGGGGTCTAGCTGAAAAACCCAAAGACGGGACTGAAATCACCGAAGGCTTGACTGACTCCAAAGATTCCTTGTTCAAGCTGGTGCAATCACTTGGTTGGCAAGTTGCTGTTAGTAAATGGGTTCTCTTCTATGTGGGCTTGTCCATAGGGCTGCTTGAGCATCCTGACAACATGGTGGCTGACTTCCCCCAGTGTGACCGATCCAAAAGACCAGTGTTGAAGCAGCAATGTCTTTTATTAATGAGCTTGTGAATTCATACACTGACATTTTAATTGGTCAAAAAAATCAGCCTTTATTCAGTGCAGGAAGTCTATACAAAGGCATAAGTACCAAGAGAGAAGGTAAATTAGGGGTACCTTGGATGCTGGATACTATATGCATCGAATGGCTTTTGATGTTAAAAAAGACAAGTAGGAACAATCTCTAGCATACTGTGTAGGACAATGGTTTCCTAGCATTTGAAATGTCATGGTCCAGTAGAATTTCAAGGGAAAAATAAGGCCAAAATGGAACTACTAGATCTTTATTTTGCCATGTAAAGTCACTCAAAAAGAGTAACCTGTTAATTCTACCACCATTATTTTTTTCATTTTCTTGAAAGCCTTTTTTTTTTATATAGAAATACATTATCTCAGAGTACAAATTATCATTTTTGATGTGGAGCAAGGAGAACTGCTTCCCAAATGTACATTGAGAACCCACTTGGAAAACATTCTGTACTCAAGTTGAGGATTCACATACTCTGTCATCCAACATTTCCACTCCCAGCTGTACACCCTAATGAAAGGCATACATGCACACACCAGGAATCATGGACAAGAGTGTTCATACCAGTATGTTAATCATAGCCCTGCACTGGAAACAAACCAAATGCCATCAACAGTAATATAGACAAATTGATATGCTTCCATTTACATTAAGTCCCCAAACAAGCAATACTAAAGTGTAGTGCTTTAGGGCACATACTTGGATGAAAAAAGTGGAGGAAAAAAAAAACAAGCAAGACTGTGATTGTGATAAAGATCAAGTTATGGTTACCTTTGTGGGAAGGGATGGTTTTCTGATTTTGAAGAGACACGGGTGGAGACTGCTGAGGTGCTGGCAATGTTTAATTTATTGACTTTAGCGATGGCTACACAGGTATTGCCTTGATAATTCATTAGGCTGCACATTTTATGCTTTTTCTGTCTGTGTGCTATATTTTACTACAAAAAGGGCATTTTAAAAAGGAAAAAATTAATCTTTTTAATTAAAAATTGTAGCTTTAGGAGAAACTTCTTTTTAAAAAGACCATCTATTCTTGGAGTGCCTGGCTGGCTCAGTCAGTTAAGCATCCAACTTCGGCTCAGGTCATGATCTCACAGTTCATGGGTTCGAGCCCCTTGTCGGGCTTTGTGCTGACAGCTCAGAGCCTGTGCCTGCTTCCGATTCTGTCTCTCTTTCTCTCTCTGTCTCTCTCCCTCTCTTTCTGCTCCTGCTCTGTCTCCCTCTCTCAAAAATAAATAAACATTAAAAAAAAATTTTAAAGACCATCTGTTCTTTCCCAGCTCCATCATCCCTCTCCCACCCCTTTCTCCGCACGGGATGTCAGCAGGATCTCTGCTAGTTCCAGCACTGGCAGCTTCACACTAGAGACTCTCATACACCCCTGACTCAGCAGAGCGGGAGTTGATGTGGTTATGCACACACACGCACACACGCAGGAGCTTCCCTCCCTATGCTTCAAGAAGAGGAAGTACCTTTGCTCCTTTGTACCGGGTTGGCAAGAAGAAGGAATAGCCTTTCCTCAAGAACTCTGCAGTTCCCCAAAGGCATGCCCTAAAAGCTCCCCACTTCTTCCTCCAGGGCCTTCTGGGCAAGAATGAGGGCAGACTTGCTGGCTCTTCTGACAGGCATTGTCAGCAAGCCCCCGCAGGCAGCCCTCGTATCGGAAAATGCTGGACTAAGACCTGTGTAGTGCTTAATGTTGTAGTTCTCAGCAGTGGACCTGAAGAGCCCATTTTGGTACTGGGCACTTTATACCATCCTGTTACACTCATACACTGTTGATGGAACATCTATTACATGCCGGGCATTCTGCTAGTTGTTTACATTGTGCAATGCCTTATAATTTACAATATTTGATTTCATTTTCATAACAATCCCATGAAATAGATGAGTGCTATCCAATCATTTCCACTCTCAAAGAGGCCATTGAGGCTCCTAAGGTTTCAGTATCTTATCTGAAATCACTATAAAGGGCTAGCCATACCTCTGAATGCTTGCTGTACCCAAAGCCCACTTGGCAGAAAAGAAACCCTGTGTGGTTCCTCAGGCAAAGTCTGTTTGATGTTATCTCCTGACCCACCCCCTACTCCCGGTCCACCGCTGATTTTGCCAGAAGAAGAGTGGCCTGAGAAAAGACCTGCCCAAACAGGAATGATGGTGATTAGATAGATTATTAGATTATGTCAGAAACATTTTGTGAAAAATACAAGGAAGCCGTTGTTATGATAGAAAAAGCTAAAAGACCCCAGAGATGAGAAAGTTGTGCACAGATACCATTAGGCAGTAGAAATCATCAATAAACAGGGAGTATGAGTACAAGTAACGTTGACTGTGAACAGAAAATGAATTATCTATTTGATACCAACAGGAAGTGAGTTACTTGAATGGTACTGGCAGGAGCATTGAAACAAAGATTTCAGTGGACTAAGTTCCCATAATGATGGGGAGCAACACTCTTGTTGCCAGGTGGACTTCCTCAGGCCTCTGTTGTTCAGTTCCCTCTCGTTTTTGTTGTTGGTTGGTTTGTTTGTTTGTTGAAAGATTGAGCAGACGTGGGCAGGTCAGATCTGAATTTTGTACTTCTGGTGCCCAGAAGCCACTGCCACCCCGCTGGGCCCCCGGTAACTCTGATCCAGGGCCACCTGTGGAGGGCCAGGCAGTGGGCTGCCTCCCGAGCCTGACAAGCACCAGTACTCTCGGGACCCCGAGATGGGCTGCTACAGGTAGCTCTTCCTGTTTGGCTTCAACATTGTCTTCCGGGTGCTGGAAGCCCTGGTTCTAGGCAACAGCCTCTGGGCCTGGGGTGGAAAGTGGGTTCTCTCCAAAAGCTCGGTGCTGACAGATCTGGGAGGCCTGCACTCCGTGTGGCTGTTTGTAGTGATTAGAGGCGTCATGGCAGTGGGCTGTGCCTGCTGCATCCGGGCACTGTGGGAGAACACCTTCCTGCTCAACTTTTTCTGCGTTCCTAGGCCCCATCTTTTTCCTGGAGCTGACAACAGGGATCCTAGTCTTCGTTTTCAAGGACTGAATTCAAGACCAGCTCGATTTCCTCGGAAACAAAAACATCAAGGCCTATCGGGACAACACTGATCTCCAGAACCTCATTTACTTTGCTCAGGAATATTGGTCTTGCTGTGGAGCACGAGGGCTTAATGACTGGAACCTCAATATCTATTTCAACTGCACCGACTTGAACCCCAGCCAGGAGCGCTGCGAGGTGCCCTTCTCCTGCTGCATCAGGGACTCTGCGGAAGATGTCCTCAATGTACAGTGTGACTAGGATGTACTGCTCAGACTGGAGCTGGAGCAGCAGAGTTCCGTCCATACCAAAGGCTGCATCGGCCAATTTGAGAAGCAGCCACAGAACAACCTGATCGTCGTGGCTGGGCTCTTTGTGAGCATCACCCTCCTCCAGATCTTTGGTCTGGCCCAGAGCCTTGTGAGTGACATCAGGCAGTGGAGGCCAACTGGTGAGGCTGCCACAGTGGCCATGGCCACTGGCCTGGCCTCCCCAGGGATACCCCCGCTTTCCCTGACACTGTGCCCATGATGGGCATGGCCACAGGTGTTTCTGGTTGGACCTGAGTTCCATAGGGAGCTTGAGTGTGGGTATGCTGGGCATACGTGGAAAAAGCTGTGTGCCTCTGCCTGTGCTGCCTGTCCTGGAGCTGTGTGCACAGAGGGTGGGTATGTCTATGTGAATGTGCACAGGGAGCCACCATCTCAGCTATTATTGTGTGGTGGGCTCTCCCGGGGACCAGGAATGGCACAGCTCAGAGGGTGTGGACTAGTGGGGTGGGAGGGGTCTGCGGTGTCCAGCCAGGCTGGGGCACACCTCTCTGTGCATGGCTATGCGGGGCAGGCCTGGCGCCTGCTGTCGCTTGGAACACACCCTCATGCAGCTTTAGAGCTGTCTTCTCTACTAGTGTGACTTTGACCCTGCCAGGAACCCACTTCAGCCTCATGTCTCAGATTCTAAAATAGATCCAAGAGGGGTGCCTGGGTAGCTCAGTCCGTTAAGCATCAGACTCTGGCTCAGGCCATGGTCTTCTGGTTCATGAGCTCCAGCCCTCATCGGGCTCTATGCTGACAGTGCAGAGCCTGCCTGGGATTCTCTCTGTCTGCCCCTCCCCTATTTGCACACTTCCACGTGCGTGCTCTCTCTCTCTCAAAATAAATAAACTTAAAAAAATGAATAAAACAGATCCAAGAATTTCCTCTCCCTTCCTTGTCTCTCAGTGATGGCTACAAACTACTACTCAAATAAAAATAAACAAAACCTTGAAAACCAAAAACAAACAAGCAAGGTTTGAGCAGATGACCAAGCTGTGAAGACAATGATCAAGGAAGCCTGAGTCTACTATATATATAGCAACTAATATATCTTATCAGATGGCAAGAGGAAAGCCTTTCTTCCAAAGTACTGATGGAAAGTAACACGGAAGATAAGAAAGTTAGAGAAACAATCTAGGAAGTCTATCATCTGATTAACAGGAAAGAGAGATTAAAAAAAGAGAGATGCGTATGGCATATCTGCACATAGGCCAAGAACACCAAGGAAAAAGAGAAGAGTCTAAAAGCTTTAAGGAAGAAAAAACAGGGATGCCTAGGGGGGCTGAGTCAGTTAAGCATCCGACTTTGGCTCAGGTCATGATATCATGGTTCATGGGTTCGAGCCCTGCCTCAGGCTCTGAGCTGACAACTTGGAGCCTGGAAACTGTTTCCTATTCTCTCTCTCTCTCTCTCTCTCTCTCTCTGCCCCTCCCCCACTCACACTTTCTCTCTGTCTCTCAAAAAATGATGTTAAAAAAAAATTTTTTAAAGAAAGAGAAACCAGGTGACACACAAAGGAACAGGTAGGAGATGGCACTAAACCTCTTAACAGCAACACTGGATGCCAGAAGACAATACATATATATGAACAAAAATATATCAGTTAACTTCCAGCTAAACTGTCAATCAAATTTGAAGGAGGAATAAAAGTATCTTTAGTATCTTTAATCATAGAAGGTCTTGAAAGATTCACCTTCCAGGTGCCCTGTCTCAGGAAACCACTAACGGCTGGGCTCCAGCAAAATCAGTGTGTAGACCAAGAAAAAAGATAGCATGGAAGGAAACAGAAGCCACAAAGGGAATCCCCCCACATGGGGGACACCTAGAGAGCAATTACTCTACCTTGAAGCAGGATGATGGCAGACTTGGAGAGGGTGGTCTCCAGAAAAATGATGATTAATACAGTTGAGAGTTTGGCAGAATTTGTAGCTTTATAAATTCTCATTGATCTATTCCTTTGTATTTCATTATCTTAATTACTATACCTTCATGTTATGATATCTAGTAACACAAGAACATCCTCATTATTTTTCCTTTTCAAAATTTTCTCATTTGGGTAAGCTAGACATTTTTTTTTTATGTTTATTTATTTTTGAGAGAGAGAGTTGAGTGGGGGAGGAGCAGAGAGACAGAGACGCAGAATCCGAAGCAGGCTCCAGGCTCTGAGCTGTCAGCACAGAGCTGGATGTAGGGCTCAAACCCATGAATGGTGAGATCAACCTGAGCTGAAGTCGGAAGCTTAACTGACTGAGCCATGCAGGTGCTCCCGGAGAGGCTAAACATTTAAATTGTAAAACAAAATACACTTTTGGGGTGATTGGGTGGCCCATTTGGTTAAACATCTGACTCTGGATTTTGTCTCAGATCCCTTCACACTTCTGAGATGGAGTCCCACAGCTTGGAGCCTACTTGGGATTCTCTCTTTCTCCCTCTCTCTCTCTGCCCCTCCCCTGTTCATGCTCTCTCTTGTGCGTGCTCTCTCTCTCTCAAAAATAAATAAACATTAAAACAAACAAAATACACTTTTGAGTCCATGAAAAATATTATTGAGATTTTTATTTTCAATTTTTCATGGCAGTGTAATAGGATTAATGTTTAGCTGGTAGGTACTGCTGGGTTCTTCTGGTTGTTTTTGATTAGCAACCATTTTGATTACTTGACATCCATGACATACCAACTTTAAATATTTTAAAGTCTCTGTGGCAGAGAATTGTAGCTGGCCATATAGTTTCTCAACTTTACTATATTTCCCAGTATCTTCTGCAGGTCTCTTAAATGAAATGCAAGCAGAAGCAATGAATGCTTCTGCTCCTAGGCCTGGCCAATGAAAGTTTCCAGGCTTATCCCTTCATGCTCTCTCCTCCCTCCTCATTGCTTAGAATGGTGATGGCAACAACCAGAGTCACCTTAGGATATTATACAAATGGCAGAGACCCTATAATCCTGAATCCCTGAAGAACTATGTAGATAACGGCTATGTGGGCAAACACTTCCCATCCCTCTAGTCCCACCACTATTGACAGGGAAATCTGCTTTGAACTGTGACAGAACAGAAAGAAACTTATTGTCCTTTTTTAAAAAAATTTTTTTTAATGTTTGTTTATTTTTGAGAGAGAGAGAGAGAGACAGAGCACAAGAGGTAGAGGGTTAGAGAGAGAGGGACAGAATCTGAAGCAGGTTCACTGTCAATGCAGAGCCCAATATGGGGCTCAAACCCACAGACTGTGAGATCATGACCAGAGCTAAAGTCAGACGCCCAACCGACTGAGCCACCCCGGTGCCCCATGAACTTATTGTCTTTAAACCATGGAAAATTTTTAGTTCTATTTTGTCTACCCTACCCAATATGATGACTAGATAAATGTTATACTTTTAAGGGCAATTTTATAGTAACCTATCAAAATAGTAAAAGCAGAAATATTTTGATGCAACAATTTCATTTATGAGAATATATCATACAGAAATACTTAAATAAGCAGGTAAGGTTTTATGTACTAGGATGTCCACTGCAACATATTCACAGTAACAAAAAACTAAAGATAACTCAAAGGTACATCTTTATTTTATTTTTAGATAGAGAGAGCACAAGTTGGGGAGAGGGGCAGAGAGAGAGAGAGAGAGAGAGAGAGAGAGAATCTTAAGCAGGCTCCACAATCAGTATGGAGCCCAATTTGGGGCTCTATCCCACAACCCTGGGATCATGACCTGAGCCAAAATAAAAGAGTCTGACGCCCAATTGATTGAGCCACCCAGGCACCCCTGAAAGGTACATCTTTAGGGAAATGCTTATACAAATTATGTTGTAAGTATCCAATGAAATGCTAGCAGCTATTAAAAAGAACAAGCTATGGGGTATGAGGATAAGTTATGTCCTTTATATATTAGTAAATAATAATTTGCCAACAATATCCATAAATTTTCTGGGTTTTATAAAATAAGTATATAAACATATCTAGTGAATAAAAGTATAAGTATAAGTATAAGTATATATAAGTATATAAACGTATCTAGTGAATAAAAATTCATTATATATACTTATATGTACATAGAAAATGGCCCGGAAAGTTACATATTAATCTATTAATAGTGATTACCTTTAAATATCAGTAGCACTGTGGTGATTTTAAACAATGTCCACAAGTACTTCATTATTCCTCTTTACAAAGGTGTGGCCCAATTTCCATCCCCTCAAATGTGGCCGGATTTAGTGTGTATGATTCCAGAGATTAGGTTGTAAAAGACATTTGACTGCCTCCTTACTCTGTCTTTTGGATCATTTGCCCTTGACACAGCTAGCTTCTACCTAATGGAAACACCTAGCAGCTCTAAGGTGAGGTATTGACAAACTGAGACCCACCAACAACCAGCACTGATTTGCCAGGTATGTGAGTAGATCCTACCTAGGTAGTGGACCCTTCAACCCCAGGCAAGCCTTCAGGTTACTACAATCCTTGCTGGCATGGCAAGGCCATGCAATGTGTGAGAAACTCTGAGCCAAGAACCACCCAACTAAGTTATTCTGGATTTCTGATCCACAGAAGCTGGAAAGATAATAGATGTTTATTGCTTTAGGCTCCTAAGTTTGGGGGGTAGTTTTTTATGCAATAATAGATCACTAAAATGAGTATGAAGAGAAGGGGAGGGAGTAACATTATTTAAAAATTTTTTATATTAAAACAGTTTTTTAATATTCCTGTTCATTGTTACATTTTTATAATTAACATTTGTAATTTTTAAATAAAAGCATTTTAAGTTAAAAAAGGCAACCTTTAAGGAAAAGTAGTAGCCCATCATTTGCTGGACCTAGAAAGAATACATGTTTCAAAAAACATGTTGGAAACTCTTTCAATGACTAGCAGAAGTGACCGTATAATGTAGAGAAATGGGCCAAAAATATAAAATATCTGCTTCTAGTGATATAAAATATAAGACTTTGTCAGTGATCAATCATTATTATGTTTTTCTGCTTGAAAATTACCCCGTCATCCCTCACTTGCAAAGGAGAAAACCACAGAAGAGCATTTCTCTCTGTTGTACAAATGTTTGTGCTTGTGTTAACAAAGGACAAAGAGCCCCTTTCTGATTTTTTTCCTTAGAGAACCAGTACTTAAACTTGCTTCTTTGATTTTAATGCTAATGCCCCTAGTTAAAACGCCAGTTAAAAAAGTTAAGTATTTAACATCTGCCACTAGCTCATCACCTCCATAGCCTTCCTCTGGGTTCTACCCATTTGAACTTTAGTATGTTTTTTGCTCACATCATTTCTTCTCTTCTTCCTAACTATTTTATCTCTGTACTCCTTGGGTAAACCCAACAAATCAGTCCAGCCAGGTTGCAAAACAAAGACTCCCTAACAAAACCATTGAGTTAATGACTTCTCCTGTTCATAGTTAATTCCTATTGAGCTAATGGCACCAGGGGACTGATGTCTGCATCCTGTGGCAAATATTCCCATCATTTCTTTGTCTCCACTTAAAAACATTCTTTAGTGCTTACTAGGGTTAAGGGCCCCAGAGTTCTGTATGTGAGTATTGTATGTATTGCTATGTGGATTTTATTCATGTACCAGATTTTTTAAAAGTGAGTGTTAATCTTTTCTGTTGTATAAAGTAAACCTCCGCAATTTTCCATATGTAGTGATACCATCAAGGGAGAAAGGAGTGTAAGAGAAGAAGGGGAAAAGTCATTAAAAAGAGAATGTTAGGCTATGACAAAGGAATCTGGACCTAGCCTGACTGTCTGAAAAGCTAAACTAATTGTTCAACTTGAATTACATCATCAACCCAAGTTGGGTGCTCAGGACATTCCAGTCATGGCTATTCCAACTAACCACCCAAGTAGTATAAAAACTGCTCTCAACCTGTTCTTGTTTTTTTTTAGTATCCAGGCCTAATTAGCGTTCAGGCAGGAACTTGACACCTATTTGAGTCACTTAAAATATGTTGGTAAAATTATTGTCCCGACATCCTCCCCTACACCTCTTTGCTAACATAGTCAAAGCATCCACTGTAACATTCCCGAAAGAGAGTGGAGATATTTACTGTTTTGACTGTGGAAAGCAGGCCTTTTGGATACTGACTCCTTTATGGTATCATTTGGATTATGGTGCATAAATAAGAATGAGATGAAGTCCAAATAAACTGACTCTCAAATCCCCATGCTTGTATGGATTTATTTGGTCCTTTGATGTATTTTTTGTTTCTCTGTTGGAATGTTTCAAATATACACTTAAATCACCCATAGAAAAGGCTGCTAATGTAAATGGACATGTATTTAGAATGGGCTGTCATCTTAACCTTCCCAGGGATGCAAAACCCATAAAGCACAAAGGGTCAATTGGAATTACCTCTTCTGTTTCTTCTTTTAAATATGAGAGGTTGCAGAGTTCAGAGTGCCCTTTCCCTCTCGGCTCTCTATTTATTCAGGTGACTCAAATTTTGGCTGTTATAAGGAGGGGTTGACCCTCAACCCTAGGACACTCTTCTTCAAATTGAGTTTTAACTTTCATGGCTTACTTTCATGATTATTTTAAGACTACTAGTTGAGTCTTTGATACTTTATCTTCACAGTGTTTTCCATTAAAAAAATCTATAGGAATATAGGAGTGTGTAATCTGAAGTATTTGAACTCATATTGTAAACGCTCTTTAAGCTAAAAAAATTTTATCAGAAAAGTAACACTAAAGACAAATTGAAAAGTAGAGGGGAGAAATCATCTGTAATGATTCAAATACAAGTGCTGCTAAAAATAGACCTACCTAGAGGTGAGGTAGGGTCTTGACCCAGCCAAGCACATCGAGGTTGGTATATTGAAACTGGTGCATACTGGCTGCTTAACAGCCCTAGAACCAAAGCCTCTGAAAAACTGTACAGATTGCCTTTTACATGTAACATTTTATGGCAAGCATTTTCAAGTAAAGTCTTCATAAGAGAAGGAACGATATTCCTTCAGGTTTATAATTTTTTTTAGAGTGTGCTTAGAAAAGTCAAAATCTAGCTATATTATATCAACAGCTTCAACTCTGGTTGAATACTTAAGGTCTTACGGTTAGCTATGTAGGAGAAATGAGACACAATGTGAAAACTATTTTAAAAGCTTAAAGGATCATCCTCTCTTTGCTGAAAATTACAGCCCTCAAAGAACCAGGTCAGCTCATCATTCTCTGCCTGAGACTTCTAGGTTGAATCAGCCTCTCTGGCATGCTTGAGTGCATACTTCACTGCAAAATGGGAGTCCTTCCCAAAATTACTATATTCAGAGAGGTAACAAAAAATATATAATGCTTAAAATGAACTTAACAAAATTACTCCCACTTTAGGGATTAAAGAGTAAGATTTATGTAGTAGCAAATAGAGCCCTCTAAAGCAATTGGGCATCACCCTGAGTAATAGGAGGCATTCTGGAGTGATTACTTGAAGGAACAGAAATAGCATAATGCTGCCTGTCAATTTTATGGCAATGTCTGTATGACCCACTTGGCGTCCCTAATATCTCCTTCTCCATAATCTAATTTTAGTAACTTTGGCTTCTGGTCTTGTGGGATTGAGTTGCAGATCCTTGGTCAGGTTAGTTCACTTTGTCACCTCATTGTGACGAAGAATGAGGCCACAGAAGTATGGACAATTTGGCTTTGTGGAGAGAAATATCTCTTAACAATAAATCTTTTCTTCGCTCTCTGTTCCCCTGTTCCATCTGACCCCCCGCCCCAAGGCTTGGAGGTTGTAAGCAACTGAACATGTTATATCGGGAGGCTTAGGGAAATAATGGAAAAAGCACCAATTCTGGAATCAGACGAAACTGAAATCAAGTCCACACATTAAATGGGATTCTTGGAAAAATTACTTGATCTGTGTAAGCCTCAGATTTCTCATCTGAAAACTAAAGTTAAACAATATCAAGGTTTGTTGTGAGAATTAGATGACAGGTATACAACACACAGCAGTAGGCAGGTAGTCCTGTCAGTAATACTCTCTCTCTAGTGTCATTAGTACCAGCACATGGTAGGGTTGCACTTCGTGGCCCATTTTTGGTTGTATGGGGCCGTGAAACTGGTTCTAGCTAAAGAATTGTGAACAAAAGTGACGCATATTGGAAATTGCCAGGGTAAGGCCCTTTCCTTTTGACACGGTGACAGGTAATGTTCAAGGTGAAGGCTGTTCTCACAGCTTGAGTTCAATGGCTATCATGAGAAGAATGTCCCTGCTGACCCATCAAGGGTGAATAGAATAAACAAGGAACAAATTTTGGCAATTTTAGCCACTGAACTTTTGGTATTATTACTGCATCATAAGCCAGCCTGTCTTGTTGCTTTCCTCTACTTAAACAACAAAGTAGAAAAACTCAGAGGAGCATAATTTAGGATTGTGGAGATGTCTGACAGGTTTTCTGACTTCTCCCTGGTCTTATGTAGAAATTGTATTTTCAGACTGAAGCTAGAAATAGCTCTTCTGGTGTTGGGGATGGATCCATGTTTCAGTCCAAGTAGAGGAAGCAGAGCTTTGAGGGCAAGCTATTTATGTTGTCATAACTGACACTTGGGGAAATCTTGAGAAATCTCCTAGGACTTTTATGTATTGCACATTTACTTACGGGCAAATCAACAAGGTTGTACTCTTCCTACCCCTACTGCCAGTCTTCCTTAGAAAGCATTAAAATGTTGTTGGGGCGCCTAGGTGGCTCAGTCAGTTAAGCATCTGACTTCAGCTCAGCTAGTGATCTTGTGGTTTGTGAGTTTGCACCCCGTGTCTGGCTCTGTGCTGACAGCTCAGAGCCTGGAGCCTGCTTTGGATTCTGTGTCTTTCTCTCTCTCTGCTCCTCTGTCTGTCTTTCAAAAATAACATCAAAAAAAAATTTTTTTTAAGCATTAAAATGGGGCGCCTGGGTGGCTCAGTCAGTTAAATGTCCAACTTTGGCTCAGGTCATGATATCATGGTTTGTGGGTTCGAGCCCTGCGTTGGGCTCTGTGCTGACAGCTCAGAGCCTGAAGCCTGCTTTGGATTCTGTATCTCCCTCTCTCTCTGCCCCTTGCCTGCTCACACTCTGTCTCTCTTTCTCTCTCAAAAATAAATAAACATTAAATTTTTTTTTAAAAAAAAGCATTAAAATGTTGTTGAGTTCCAAAGAAACAAATCTATTATATCCATAAATAAAATAAAGACAGTATCTCTTGGAAAGGAACATTTCTTTTAACAAAATAAAATTTAATTTTGAAAAAAAATGTTAGCCAAAATATTTAAATGTCCTATTTCCTTCCCCTCTATACAATTACTACATTTATCAATAAAATCATCTCTTCAGAGGGATAGTTGAATATAACCTAGTAGCAATAAAAAAAAAACTGCAATAGAATGGCAAATTTTATTTTAACAAATGTTATTACAGTCAGTGTCTCTGAATAATGAGAATGTTACCAGCCCTCGTTGATAATGGAGGATTTTATGCATTATTTACCTATTAACTAAATTCCAGAGTAATAATGGTGAACGTCTCTTAGTGCTCAATGTAATACAGCTGATTCAAAACCATGATACTTTTTAGAAAAATAAAAGGTAACCTTTATTAAGGTATTACTATT
Source organism: Panthera uncia (assembly GCF_023721935.1). NCBI lineage: Eukaryota > Metazoa > Chordata > Mammalia > Carnivora > Felidae > Panthera > Panthera uncia. The sequence goes on along the minus strand of NW_026059767.1, from coordinate 7,827 downwards.
GGCAGGCAGTATGCTGTTTTGTTTTTTTTTTTAAGTTTATTTTATTTTGAGAGAGAGTGTGCACATGTATGTGAACAGGGGAGGGGCAGAGAGAGAGGGAGAGCATTCCAAGCAGGCTCCTTGCTTGCCCAATGGGGTGGGGGTGGTGCTTGATCCATTGATCCATGATCGATCTCATGGACTGTGAGATCATGACCTGAGCCGAGATCAAGAGTCAGACGCTTAACTGACTGAGTCACCCAGATGCCCCATGCTGAGTGTTATGATCAGGATTGCATTCATCTTCATGCAACAGAACCCCAACCACAGTGGCCTAGCCAAATGGAGTTCATTTTCCCATGTAACAAGAAGTTCAGAAGTAGGTAGTTGACTTCCGGCACAGCTGCTTAAGAAAATCTTAAGGACCCAGATACCTCCTAGCTTCCTGATCTACTATCCTTAGCTTTTGTTCTCTTGGTTGCAAGATGGCTGCTTTTCTCCCAGTTATTCTCATTTTGTCCAGAATGAAAAAGGAAGAGCAAAAAGCAAAATACACATCCTGGCTGGCTCTGTCTCCCCACCCCCCCTTTTTTTTTAATCAGAAACTATTGCTTTCCTGGGAGCCCCTCCCTATAGAACAGAAACATATGGTCACCATAGCTGTAAGGCAGTCTGTGGAGGGAGTATTTTAGCTGGGCATATTGCTACCCCAAACGAAATCATGTTTCTGTTAATAAAAAAAAGAAAGGTAGAATGGATCTTGGGTAAACAACTAGCAATTCCTCCATTAAGCCTCAAGGGCTTTATCCCAGATTTTTCAAGAAAACTGTGAAGTAGCTACTATTATTTTTCCATTTTAAATACTAGCAAATAGAGGCACAGAGGCTGAAATTACTTACCTAGGGTTGCACAGGTGGTAGGTGGTAAAACTGGAATATGAAAGAGGATTCTCAAGTACTCACAAAAGGCAAAGATGGCAAGCTGATTAAGTTTGGAGCTTGGTTCTCCTGCGAGTCCTCTCGCTGCTTAATCAATCACACACAGAGCCAGCTCAGGGAATGGCCAAGGTCTCTTGGGCAATTTGCCAGCAGGTCCCTATGGGAGGCAGTTATGCTGTCATACTTTCCCTGATGTAACCACATACCCTCAGACTCCAAACAGTCTTGAGGCAGCTGTGACAAGCATCAGTATGAGCCTGCTAATGAGGCAGAGTTCACGAGTGCAAAAAACTTCTTGGCACATCATGATTCTGGGAAGCAACATGGTTTGGGGGAGGGGTGATTCAAAGGTGTGGCCTAATGCCCTCTGGGTTTAGGGAGTTTTGGTTCAGGAATGGTATAAGGCACTTGGGCTCAGGGAGAGAACAAATCATTTTGAAGCAACAAATATCGACAAAAACTTAAATAGTCATTAAAATGCAGGGTGGGGGGCGGTTTGTACTAGCCCTGTTTTATCTTCATTCATTGCTTTAGTTAACTTTAACAACTCCTGGCCTGTAGTAAAATACATGAAATATAGCAACAGAAAAAAGTCTCAGCTCAGCGCAAGCCAGCAGAGGCACTGGGAGCCAGCCAGTGTTCTCAGGTTGTAAAATAAAATCTCTAGACCAATCGGACACTGGCCTCCAGCCATGGCAGTGATTAATGCCAGAGTTGTAAAAAGTGCTATGGTGGGAATGGTTAGCCAGGTTGTAGTGCGTGTGTGTGTGTGTGTGTGTGTTGGTTTTTTTCTTTAAAGCAGCTTAACATGAAACACAATTTTTAGTTGGTTTGGAATCTAAAAATAAAGATTTGTTTACTTTTCTTTTTTAATTAAGAACTTAAGCAACATTATAGAAGAAAAGAAGCCTAGGAAACATTAAGCTCTAAACTAGTTCCATGAATCCAGTTCTCTCTTGATCTTTGTTCAGATTCTTTCATACATTTTTACCCAATTGTAATTATTATGGTAGACCTACAATTCTTGGTTCTATTTTTTTCACATAAATGTATTTTTATGAACAGTTTCATACTTATTTGAAATATATATGTCTTTTTTTAAGCTTTAGAGTATTTTGTTAACATCAGTCTGCTACGGGTTTGCTTAATCATCTCCCTATTGTTGAGCATATGGCCATTTTCATGGTTTTGCTGTTATAAATGATGCCACTTCCAACATCGTCGTATAAATTCTTTCTTTTTTTTCCTTGAAGTTACTTCTTTCTTTCTTTTGGTTATGTTCCCCAGAGTGGTATTATTTAGTCAATGGGTATGAAGAGTTACTTGTTTCAGTGCTCTGACTTACAGCATCATCAGCAATGTAGAACACACCTGCTTTTCCATATCACTGGGTGTGCTGATTATTTGCCTGCTGTTTTCTTAGCCCCGCATCTACCCTTCCACACAATCAGCTTCGGAATGCTGGGGACGGGAGCCTGCAAACCTCATTTCCCAGGCTTTATTTCTAGCTGGGTTTCTGTTAGGTTCTGCCAATAGAAGTTTCCAGCAGAAAATTAGGAGGCATTCTAAGGAAAGAGGGGAGAAGTCATAGTTCTCTTTCTTTCTGTTTCTGGCAGTATCTCTGGAAGTGACTTCATTTCTGGATGCCCTCTCCCTGGTATTCCCAGCATCCTGTTTAGCATTCCCAGTGACACAGTATGAAGTGCAGTCTTATTCCTATAATGCTACCTCCTCCTTTTTGTTCCCTCAGCTGCTATCTTTCTGTGCTTACTAATCTCACAGTTACCTACCTTTCCCTTTTTGACCTTTCAGCTCTCCCAACTATATAACTTCCTATATTAAATGCTGTCTCTTTGAAATTCCTAGTTTGGTTTCTCTCTCTCTCTCTCTCTCTCTTGTTTAAGGTTTATTTATTTTTGAGAGAGAGACAGAGAGACAGAGAGAAAGTGGGGGAAGGGCAGAGAAAGAGAGGGACACAGGATCCAAAACATGCTCTGCGCTGACAGCACAGAGCCCAATGTGGGGTTCAAACTCAGGAACTGCGAGATCAGGACCTGATCTGAAGTCAGATGCTCAACCAACTGAGCCACCCAAGTGCCCCCCTAGTTTGGTCTCTATTTTCCTGACTAGGCTCTGATTTATAAGATGGGTCTTATAATTCTAATATATATCTTATTAAGGTAATATGTGTATGATGGCTCCCAAAGTATTATTTTCATTTTTAAAATTTCCTAGTGGAAATGGATTTTCTTAAAACTGTAAACATTTCACCCATTTGTCATCAACCTAATTGCTCTGCATGTCTCTACAATGATAAGGATCTCTAGATGACTACATATACGTGCATTACTTAACTACGACCAAGTACTTGCATTTAACTGAGAAAATTAAAAATGTACACATTTCATTAGCAAATATAATTGATTTGTAGATTTAAATCTAGTCTTAGGGGAGGGTGGGTGATGGGTATTGAGGAGGGCACCTTTTGGGATGAGCACTGGGTGTTGTATGGAAACCAATTTGACAATAAACTTCATATATTGAAAAAATAAATAAATAAAAATAAATCTAGTCTTAGAATCTTTATGCAATTTTGTTAGCTTATTTTTCCGTTTTAACAAATACTACAGTGGATTGAGTGGTGCCCCCCAGAAGATATGTCCACATACCTGGAACTTGTGAATGCTACCTTATTTGGGAAAAGGGTCTGTCGATGTGATTAAATTAGGGATTTGGGGATTCGATCATCCTGGATTGTCTGGGTAGGTGCCCGAAATCCAATGCCAAGTGTCCTTGTAAAAGAAAGGCAGAGGGAGATTTGGGCCAGACAGAAGAGGAGGAGAAGGACGTGTGCAGTTGGAGGCAGAAACTGGAGTTATGGGGCCACAGCCAAGAAGTGCTGGGACGTCAGAAGCTGGAAGAGGTAAGGAAGGATTCTCCCCCACAGCCTCTGGAGGGAGCGGAGAAGCCTGCTCTCCTGACACCCTTATTTTAGACTATTGGCCTCCAAAATTGTGAGAGGAGAAATCCCTGTTGCTTTAAACCACAGAGATTGTGGCAATTGGCTATAGTGGCCACAGGAAACTAATACAAATATTACGTAATTTCAATATCTATTGTTTAAAACTATTTTTCTTTATTCTGTTTGTAGTATTCAAAGTATGTACATGTTAAAAGGGAAAAAGAGCACACCTATTGTGATTAGATAATTGGGTCTCAGATGCTTCTTTACTTGTAACCATCTCTTATTTAGTATTTGTTCCCATCTTTTTTAGGTGAGATTTATTACAAGTTGTTCTGTTCTTTTCTGTTCCATTTTGCTGATGACTCTAATAAACCTGATAATTAGGCCTCTGTGTCATTCACATTCAAGGGGGAAAAAAAACCTAATAGCTTTTTATTGAGCCAAGACTATTATAATTAATTTATCTTTGTCTATCAGATGTTCCTTGTCTTACAGGGGCTACGTCTTAGTAAACCCATTGTAAATTGAAAATATCTTAAGTTAAAAATGCATTTAATACACCTAACCTACCAAACAGCATCACTTAGCCTAGCCTACCTTAAACATGCTCAGAACACTTCCATTAGCTTACAGTTGGGCAAAATCATCAAACACAAAGCCCATTTTTTTTTCTAAAGAGTGTGGAAAATCTCATGTAAAGTATTGAATACAGTACTGAAAGTGAAACACCGTGAAACACAGAATGGGTACAGAATGGTGGGAAGTGAATCGGTGGTTCACCCCCGTGATCGCGTGGCTGACTGGGAGCTGCAGCTTGCTGTCATGGCCCAGTGTCAGGAGAGAGGATTGTACCACATAGGACTCACCTGGGAAAAGATCAGAATTCAAAATTTGAAGTACAGCTTCTATGGAATGTGTATCACTTTCCTACCATTATAAAGTTGAAAAACTGTAAATAAACTATCAGTCAGGGACCATCTGTGTGTTTTTCCTTCTAATCCTTTTTTTTTTTTTTTTAATTTTTGATCCATCTATTATCCTGTTCTCTTCCCCTTCTTTTGTTTCTTCTTATACATGTGATTCCCAACCTGTTTTTTTTAACTTTAGTAAAACACACACTCTTGTTTTTTAATCACCAAAGATTCCCTTGATTATTACCACCCCCGCCTGACACTTTTAGTTCACGACTTAAAGGATTTTTGTCTTTAACCTATGTTTGCCACTTGCAGTGGATATTTGTTGGCTTGCTACTCCCTAATCAGATATTCATTTGGTAACTTACCTTTCTTCATGTAGCCCACATGCTTCAAGGCAAACCAACGTCTCCTCTAATGCCAGAGATAGGCCATAGTTGACTTAGGCAGTCAGCACATTGCAGCCCCATTTACCAATATTGGTTTAGAAGAGGGCATTGGACCAGATGGTCCAATCAAGGTTAATTTCAGGACTCTTGCTTGGAATGTTGGGACAGGAATATGTATTCCTTCTTACTGGATGTAAACAAGGAAGCACAGAGCCCAGTTGAGGTTGGCAGTTATGTTACATTGTCAAGGGGAATTGTCAAGGGGAACGCTGTTATTGGTTAAGTCTTTTTAAGCTGAGTTTTTTTCTGATCCTAGCCTTAACTGGTGTATGAAGAAATAGTTAATTATTTTTGTTAAGACTTGCAAATTTGAGGAGCGTCTGGGTGGCTCAGTCGGTTAAGCCGCCGACTTCACCTCAGGTCATGATCTCGCGGTCCGTGAGTTCAAACCCCGCGTCGTGCTCTGTGCTGACAGCTCAGAGCCTGGAGCCTGTTTCAGATTCTGTGTCTCCCTCTCTCTGCCCCTCCCCTGTTCGTGCTCTGTCTCTCTCTGTCCCAAAAATAAATAAAAAACGTTGAAAAAAAAAATTTAAAAAAAAACAACAACAAAAAGAAAAGTAGTTACAATCACAGTCAGTAGGAGTACAGCTATGTCAGCTGCAGAGAGGGGTAGACTGACACAGAAGGACACACAGAAGCAACACATCGCCATGACTTTACATTTAATAATAGGCACTCTCCTTAAAATGTTCCTTGGGAGGTACCTCGCTGGTTCAGTTGGTAGAGCATGCGACTCTTGATCTTAGGGTTGTGAGTTCAAGCCCCACTCTGGGGATAGGGGTTCTATAAAAAAAATAAAATCAAAAAATTCCTTCATACCCTCATTGCAGGGCACTTCTGGCGGGAGTGGGTGTGGTCCTTCCTATATACATTGCTTCATACTTTTTGCTATTTTACAGTTTCCTCTTACCTCCTCTTCTTAGAAGCAAACACAAATTGCTCTCCCTGTCACAGAGCAGTCTGGCCCTTGTCTGTGATACCTTGCTGCTTAACTCATACATGGGACCAAAGGTCTCACTTACTGACCCAATAAATGTTTTCCCAGTAAAGATCTTCTAAAGGGGAATTCTGATGCCAGTTATTAAGATAACAGTTTCACCTTGGGTTGCAATGAGGTTAAATTACTTTGTCAAGGGCTCACAGCTAAAAAGAGCAGAACTGGGATGTGAGTACAGGTTTGCCTGTCTCTAAAGCCTAAAGCCTTTTATTTTATTTTTTTAAAGTTTATTTACTTATTTTGAGAGAGAACATGTGAGCGTGTGCACACACAAGCAGAGAGGGGGCAGAGAGAGAATCCCAAGCAGGGTCCACACTGTCAGCACAGCGCCTGACCCAGGGCTCCACCCCATGAACCGTGGAATCATGACCTGAGCCAAAATCAAGAGTTGGACGCTTAACGGACTGAGACACCCAGGAGTCCCCTAAGGCCTTTTTCTTACACCATGGCAACTCTCAACAAGAGCATTAAAGGTTGTGTGACTTCTGAGTCTTAGAAAAGGCCATGCAGCTTCTGCTGTTGCTCTTGGGAACTTGCTCTGTGAGCTCCCTGCCATGTTAAGAGGTTTGGCTATGCTGGGGCCACCATGTGAAGAAACCACAGAGACAGATAGATGCCTAAGGAGCCCTAGCTCTTCTGGGTCTTCCCAGTCCAAGCGCCAGAACTCACTGAGCTATATTCTGACTGCAACTGCATGAGGGATCCTGAGAACTGCCTGGTTGAACTCAGTCAGACCATAGATCATTATTGTACAAAGACACTGAGTTTGGGGTGGTTCTTCACACGGCATTAGACAACTTGGAAAAATGCAGAATTTATATTCACTCAATCATGCAACATGTTCCTTGTCCTTTTGGAGCTCACATTCCAGCAGAAAAAGCTATCAGCTTTTAAGCCACTCTGCCATTTGGTTACAGGCATTATTGCTCTTTTCAAGGGCCTCTGGAGGTTATGTTTCAATCAACATCTGGAACCATTCTTTGTTTTTGATACATTTGTCATTCTAACTGATGATACACAGGACCTTTTTATAATGTCTATTGTTTACAAGTATTGGTTTTCAACCTCCTGAGTATTTTTTCCCATCTGATTTCTTAAAAATTAAACTTTTTCTTTTGAGATCATTGTTAATAACATATGCAGTTGTAAGAAATGATGCAGAACTCTCCTGTATCTTTACCCAGTTTATCCCAAATAGTAGTATCTTGCAAAGCTATATCGTGTACTGCCACAAAGATATATATTGATGTTGAGACAGTCAAGAAATAGAACATTTCCATCTACAAGGATCTCTTCTGATTTTTTTTTTTTTTATAGTTCCCTGCCCTTCACACCATCCTGTCTCCTGGCAACCACTAACCTGCCCTCCATTTTTATAATTTTCTTATTTCAAGAATGTCATATAAATGGATCTTTCATTCTGTAACCTTTTATTTATTTATTTATTTATTTATTTTTATTTTTTTTAACGTTTATTTATTTTTGAGACAGAGAGAGACAGAGCATGAACAGGGGAGGGGCAGAGAGAGAGGGAGACACAGAATGTGAAGCAGGCTCCAGGCTCTGAGCTGTCAGCACAGAGCCT
>NW_026059766.1:0-34912 GCF_023721935.1 Panthera uncia | reverse complement strand
ACCCCTCATGGAAAGCTCTGGAAGCCAGCTTCACATTCCTAGGATGCGGATTTCTGCGCAATCCAGGGATGAGACCCCACATGGAGAGGCAAGCCACCCTCACATTCCTAGGATGCTGATTTCTGCACAATCCAGGGATGAGACTCCACATGGAGAGGGAAGGCAGCCTCACATTCCTAGATTCGGATTTCTGCATAGTCCAGGGATGGGACCCCACATGGAGAGGCAAGCCAGCCTCACATTCCTAGGATGCTGATTTCTGCATAATCCAGGGATGAGACCCCACATGGAGAGTTCTGGAAGCCAGCTTCAAATTCCTAGGATGCTGATTTCTGTACAATCCAGGGATGAGACCCCACATGGAGAGCTCTGGAAGCCACCCTCACATTCCTAGGATGCTGATTTCTGTACAGTCCAGGGATGAGACCCCACAAGGAGAGGGAACCACCCTCACATTCCTAGGATGCTGATTTGTGCGCAGTCCAGGGATGAGACCCCACATGGACAGGGAAGCCAGCCATCCTGACCATTCTAGCGTTGCCACTAGGGCTTTGGCCATGTGAGGAAGGGCATTTAGAACATTCAGCACAGCACTGCAGCCTCATGAGTGAGGCAAGTGAGGCAAGGCCAGCACAAGTACCCAGTCAGCCCCCAGAGTTGGGAGACATAGTATATCATTGTTGCTTTAAGGCCCTGACACGAGGGACATTTGTTATGCAGCCATAGCTAATCAGCACAGTAGTGATGGAGCATAGCGGCTTCCAAGGCACAGCTCCCTATTCTTCAAAAAGGCCCTGTGCTGCCAGAGGTCAGTTCTGCTTATAAGGCCCCAGTGGCACCCACATTCATAAGAGTTTCTGTGACATGGTTCAGAGCTCCAAGAGACTGAAAGGTCACTGCTTCCGAGTTATTTTTGGTGAGATATATGTGCTTGAATGAATGGCGTCTTGAAAAGCTACATCTCCATAGGATTTCATTCTTTCCATTTAAAAGAAAACTGTGCGTCCTAAAGAGCAAGTTCTGTATTTCTTTTTCTTTTCTTTCTTTCTTTCTTTCTTTCTTTCTTTCTTTCTGCTTTTTTTTTTTTTTTGCAAAAATCTTGTGATGTCCTACAATCACATTTTCAATGATCTGTTACGATGACCAATTATTAAATTTCTCCTCTTCTAGCCTTTGTAACTTTTCGGCAAAAAAGAAAAAAAACCCAGGAAACTCAGGGGGCTTTTTCTCTATTGTATTGGGGGAATTTAGCAAAAAAAAAAAAAAAAAAAAAACCTATAAAGACCCTGATATTCCTGAACTTACTCGAGTCAATTACCTTTAAGAGTCTGAATGGGGAATGAAGGGTGCACAAAGTAAACCATGACCTGTCCCCTCAAGAAGATTACTGGTTGACTACACTTCCTTCACTTTTGGGGAAAATGCTAATGTGGAAGAACATGATTTAAAAAAATACAAATGCTTTAAACAATAAGACATAAATCATATTCTCTGTAGACTTTGCCTCGGGCATGAAAATCAGGCAGTTTTTTTAACTTCAGAATATTTAAGTGCTATGTGTAAGATGATAGGTATAAACATTTACATATAGGGGCGCCTGGGTGGCTCAGTCGGTTGAGCGTCCGACTTCGGCTCATGTCACCATCTCACGGTCTGTGAGTTCGAGCCCCGCGTCGGGCTCTGTGCTGACTGCTTAGAGCCTGGAGCCTGCTTCCGATTCTGTGTCTCCCTCTCTCTCTGCCCCGCCCCCATTCATGCTGTGTCTCTCTCTGTCTCAAAAATAAATAAACGTTAAAAAAAACATTTACATATATATATTCCAATTATCCACTTCAGAAATTTTTAAACCATCCAACCACCAAATAGAATGTAATTGACCTGTTAGTTGAACATCGATTAACGGACTGTTTGGTTCTTTGTACTCTTGTGGAAGGACCTAGGGAATGTGGCTGGGTAGGGTGGTTAAAAATACTCTGGATATCCGTGTGGTGTGAGACAGAATTGACATCTCCTGGAAGTTACCACCAATTGCATTTTCATACTGAACACAAGTATTGGTAGTATCAGCTCAAATATTGATGTTGCTTTCCCTGCACCTCTGTAATTAGGCTATCTGTATTTCCCCAACTAAAGATGGATGTTTCAGGACTCAAAAATCAGAAGTAATTTACAAGATTTGCAGTCTTATAAAAATGAAAATGCACTTCACTATACATTTTATAAATTGCTTTTATTGAGAGGAACATAATTATGTCTATACACAATATATGCATTGAGGAAAGCATGGCATAATGTATATAAAGCCGTTCACAGGGAGGGGATTGTACATATGTGAAGCAGTGGAGGGAAATGAGGTGGGGAAAGGGGAGAAGGTTGGCTTTTTTTCTTGGTATGATGATCTTTTCTCAATAAGCATACTTTAATTTTGTAGTTTGGAGAAGAAACCTCAGAAGCATATTTTCCTTAACTAAGTGAATTTGAGACACATGAAATAATAGAAAAAGTGAGACTCAACCTCAGAGGTGTCTTTCATGTTATGAAGAGAAGTTGGAGGCTCAATTTTATGCTTCATTATGATCATAACGTTCACCAGGGAGTCCACGTTTCAGCTGCCAATAAATAGATAGAGCTATGCAGCTGCTCAAATGTGTGGCTCGCTCTGAACCACAGTGTTAGTGGACCTATATTTAGTGTCCTGTGAACCAGGATTATGTGAAATGTCAGCGGGAATAAGTAGTGACATCAGCTGTGACCGGGTGGGTAGGAAGAGAAGACAGTCTGGCACGTAGTGAGTGCCTCCGGGGGACATATAGTGAAAGGGCTGCTGGGTCTGTATCAAATTCCATGTGAGGCTGCCATTCAAAGCTATTTTCCCACCTCCAGTCCTCTTCGGAGTCGTTTACTAATTGCCTTCTGGACATCCGTGTCCACCTGGATGTCTGTCCCACGCCCCAGTCAAAATCAGCGTGTTCCCAAGCTGATAGACCCTGTCCCCATCAGACCCCTCCTGCATGCGCATCCAGGAGCTCCTAGCTCAGCTAGTAAGGAGGACCTCCTATTGCCTCAGCCCGGACCTGAGGGGGCTTTTAACCCCTTTCCTGAATTCACACTTCCCATTTGGCCATCAGATACCTTCACCTGGGTCTCTAAAATCCCTGAGGCCTGCCCGCAGCGCACTGTATGTGCTGCTCTTGGCTAGACCTTCATCATCTCCCCGTTCTAGCCCATCCTTCACACTGAGCTGTGAATCTGGAAACACAGATCTAGGCAAAGCGCTCAGCCAGGTGTGAGCTTCTGCTGGCTCTTTACTTCCTTGTCCCAGCCCTGCCTTTCTGGTCCCTCCAAGATGTTCTCCTCCATGGGTTCTGTGCCATGCTGGCCTTGGATTCCTCGTGGTCCCCATGGTTCCTCCTCGGCTTCCATACCCTTGTCCCTTCATTATCCTGCTCTGGCAGCCTACAATAGCCATCCCCACTTTTTTTTTTAAACCCAGAAAACTGTACGCTCAACTTAGATGTCACCTTTGTCTTTCTCTTTTTTCTTTTTCTTAAGTTTATTTATTTATTTTGAGAGAGAGGGCGGGTGGGGGAGAGAGGATCCTAAGCAGGCTTCACGCTGCCAACACAGAGCCCGATGTGGGGCTCAGACCCAGGAACCATGAAATCATGACCACTAACCAACTGAGCCACTCAGGCACCCTTTGTCTTCCTGATACCTTTCTGATACCTTTCTGATAACCTTCCAGCAAAACCAATCCAAAACAGCAGAATTGTTCTCTTATTCTTCTATGTGTAGCATTGATCTTATTTCATTTTAATCGGCTGCTTCTGTTTTTTTCTTTGCTTCAGACTGTGAGTCCTCAGGCAGCAGGAATGCTATTTTATTCTTTTATTCTTTTATTTGGATGGTGCCCTGTGATATTCAACAGTTGTGTCAGATTGTAGATAATCTGCTTGAGGTTAATGGAGAGTTAACTAGGTAAAATGTTATTCATTCAAGGAGACTGTATCCCCTACGCATATAATCTGCATTAAAATCTAATGTTTTCTTTTTTAAAAAAAAATCCTCCATAAACATTTATCTTAAAAAAAAGTCTGATAGTGTTTACAGTATAACTTGTGCCTCTCCCAGCCTCTAGGACTTCTGGCACACTAAACATCACTAATACAAATCAATGCTACGTAGCTCCAGCCCCAGGGAACCAGACTTCAGCTTCAAGAATCTCTTGTAAGTAATGTCTTCAGACCCCCTCTCCCATCACCTTCCTTGAATCTCTTTGATGCAAATGGGCATAAAACAGGCTCAAATGGCTTTGGATTTACTGGATATAATTTATGAATACTTTGTTTTGATTGCTCTGAACACCTGTGTATCATCCTTTTCTTGAGTTTTTTTGATTTCTTTACTAAAAATTAGTATTATGGGACCCAAGGAATTTAACAAAAATCCCCTACCCCTGGACAAGCACAGCAAGACTAACTTCATTTTGTGCTACACCCACCATCTCATGTATAACCCCCACATGACCTACTTATTGCTTAAGACACTCCCCCACCCTAGTCAAGCCGCTGAGCACACCCTTACTGGAAACTGGCTCATACAGGAATGCGGAACCCCTAACCGCCAAACTTGTGCGCCAATTCTGACCAGAGTGATAGGCTAGGTCAAACAGTTGCTATAGGGTAAATTGTAATTCAATTGGCCACCTGCATGTGGACTGACATGACTATGCAACTTTCTGTGTGTGTAACAATCTCATTGGCCACTGGCCCCTATAAAAGGGCTATGCCTCTTAACCTAGGGGTCCAAGTCCCTGCTCCGCTGTGTCGGGTATACTTGGGCCCAAGCTCGAGCTTGCAAATAAACCCTCGTGCGTTTGCATCGGTATCGGCTCCTTGGTGGTCTCTCAGATTCGAAATCAGGGGCATTACAGTATTCAGGGGCACCTGGGTGGCTCAGTTGGTTAAGCATCCAGCTCTTGATTTTGGCTCAGGTCATTATCTCATGGTTTGTGCGTTCAAGCCCCACGTCAGGCTCTGTGTTCGTGGTGTGGAGGCTGCTTGGGATTCTCTCTCTCCTTCTCTCTCTCTGCCCCTCCCCTGCTCTCTCTCTCAAATAAATGAACTTTTAAAAGAATTGGTATTCATCGCTTTTCTCCTCCCACCCACGCACACCCCCAGTGTCAGAGTAGCGGTGGGAATGTGAATATGTAACCACAGTTCTCTTTAAAAGTACATGGAGATTCTATGTGTTCTATCAGAAATTTTATGTACTTTATCTAATAGCTTTGTAACTTAAGTGGGTCCAAATGAAGCTTAAACTGCTTTACTTATTACAACCTTCATTGAATTCTATTCTTGGACACAGTAGCACAGGCTGTAAAATCAAGTTGGCCTTGATTAAGCACTGTTAATCCAAATTAGAATGGTTTAGGTCATGTCTTTTGCTAGGTGGGTAGAGATTTCACTTGTCAGTAACCTGTGATATGGTTCAACCTCCTTTAGGAATCAGGGGCTAACTTTCTCCTTGATTTTTCTAACTCTTGTTTAATAGGGTCAGCTCTCAGACACATGAGAGCTTTTAATAACAAAGATAATAGGATTGTTTGCTTTCTCTGTGATAGATTTATTGTGTAACTAAATAAAATCACATATAATTCAAACACTGTATAAATAGCAAAGTAGTCACATATAATTCAAACACTGTCTAAATAGCAAAGTAGCATTGGAAATTACAACGCTACTTAAGTATTTTGGTGATGGTGATTTCATTTCTACATTCACAGTGAGCAACATAAATTCTAAATCATGTTATTTTCTACACACATGCTGCTACTTTTTAATAAATACAAGCAACCCAAATCATTATCCCTGCAGTGAATCACTAAATTCCTAATGATTGTAAATGTCAATGTCGTGTTTTTTGTTTCCGAGGTTTTTCTTGCATTGAAAATATGTCTTGATCCTCATGTAAAAGCAGCCTTTTGTAAAAAAAAAAAAAAACACAAAAACAAAAACAAAAAAAACTACTATACTGTGGAAAGAATACATTTAAAGAAAAACAATAGGCAATTTGGGTTCCATTGAGATGGAAAACGACATTAAATCCAGACAACAGGGTCCTAGCGTTTATCACCCTGTTGAATGATGAAAAGGAGAAGCTTCTTCCAAGGAGAAAGGTAGAGGGAAGGCAGGTAATCTTTGGGAATGGGAAGGTCCTTTGCATAACCCCAACCAAAATAAAAATCCCTCAGCCCACTTATCATTAGAGTGAAGAAAATCTAAACGAGGGCTTCTCCGCCACTTTAGGGCTGGCTCTAGGGAAATTTACAAAGCAGAAGCTTCTCCTTGCTCCTTTCCACTCTTTCTCTCCCCAACTCTAAGTCTGTCTGAACCCTGCTCATTTCACATCAGCTCCTAACATTAGGTCCTTCCCGAAAGCACTGACTTTTGAAAAAAAAATTTTAATGTTTATTTATTTTTGAGAGTGAGAGAGACAGAGCACAAGTTGGGGAGGGACAGAAAGAGAGAGAGAGAGAGAGAGGGAGACACAGAATCCGAAGCAGGCTCTAGGCTCCAAGCTGTCAGCACAGAGCCTGACAGGGGGCTGGAACCCACGAACTGTGAGATCCAGACCCGAGCCTAAGTCAGACGCTTAACCAACTAAACCACCCAGCTGACCCCCGAAAGCACTGACTTTTAAAGTAGAACTATAAAACATTTTTCTAGAAAGCAAGAGTAAAAGAAAATGAGTCTACAGTGGTGGCAAGATGAGGGACGGGTTTCATCTTTCTGGTCATTCCCCTGAAATCTGGTCTCAAAAGAAACAACAGATGACAAAGAACCAATCCCCATATGACTTAGATGGTACTCACGGATACCCCTCCCATGCTTTGTTTACCTAGGAGAAGGCAAGACACAGACTCTCCTAACTCCTGTTTTTGCCTCAAGAATGGTAAGCTGAAGTGTTACTCCTCACTGATCAATGGGAACAAAATACTTGCAGCTATGGTCTGAAATTTTGTGTCCTCCCCAAATTAATATGCTGCATCTTAACCCCCAAAGATAATGATGTTAGGAGGTGGGGCCTTTGGAAGGTGATAGATTCTGAGGGTGGAGTCCTCATGAATGGGATCAGTGCCCCTCTAAAAGGGACCCCAGAGAGCTCCCCGGCCCTCTGAGGACTCAGAGAGAAGGCACAGCGATGAACCAGAAGACGGCTCCCAGCCCACCATGCTGGCATTCTCACCTGGGACTTGAAGCCTCTAGTACTGGGAGAGCTAAATTTCCATTGTTTATAAGCAATCCAGTCTGTGCTATTTCCCCCCAGTTTTATTGAGATACAGTCAACATATCACGTTGTATAAGTTTAAGGCGTATAAGCTGACTGTTTGTTACGCGTATGTATTGAGAAATGATGAATGTGGCATTTTGTTCACCTGCCAGAACAGACTAAGATCCTTTTTAACTAAACTTTGGTTGAGATTCTTTCCTTCCGCTGGGGCCCTGAACCTTGGGCCCCCCTCCGCCTGAGATATTGGACAGTCCCTCCTGAGGACAGTCTGACCTTAGCATAAACCATTCTCAGATCCCCTGTCCAGTTGGGCCACCCTCTCTTCCCACGTCCCACACCTGCTTCCTCTAGCCTTTCATTCCTCCTTAGAAAGGAAAACCCCTTTGCCTAACCTCTGAAACACTTCGGTGTTATGACCAGAGCACCTTCCTTCTTGCTACCGTTGCACTCCCCATATTGCAACAGCCTCTTTCCTCCCTTGTGATAATGCTTTCAAAAAGTCTTTCTTTACCAAGTCCAGATTGGTTTATTTGGCAGTATTCTTTGAGAACAACAATACCTGAATCCCTTTTTGCAACTTCCCTTTGCATCTTTACATCACCATGGCCTGGTGCCTGCTGTGATAGTGACATGGAAACGTTGGGGTTCAGAACAAATGTTCAAGAAAGAATTCTTGAGACGTGTTTGGTGCAAAAGTGTGGTTTTGTTAAAGCACAGGGACAGACCTGTGGGCAGAAAGAGCTGCTCTGGGGTTGTGAGGGGTGACTGATTATACACTTTCAAGTTGGCAGGGGGTTAGGGACAGTACAAACCTCTAAGGTATTTTGGAAACAAGGTTTCCAGGGTCCTGAGTGGACTAGCTCTTCTTAGGAAAACGTCATTTATTACCGTTTAGTAAAACCCTTCAGATGTATACCAGTGAGGCCATATGCCCGGAGGATGATTACCAACCTATATCTTGAGGTAGAGATAAAGGAATTTTCCAAAGGAATTTCTCTATGTTAAAAGAGACTTACAGGAGCCTGTGTGGCTCAGTCAGTTAAGCAGCTGACTTCGGCTCAGGTCATGATCTCATGGTTTGTGGTTTCAAGCCCCGCATCGGGCTCTGTGTTGACAGCAGGCCTGGAACCTGCTTCAGATTCTGTGTCTCCCTCTCTCTCTGTTCCACCCTTGCTCATTCTCTGTCTCTGTCTGTCTTTCAAAAATAAATCAACATTAAAAAAGTATTAAAAAAAAGGGGGGGGGTGCCTGGGTGGCTCGGTCGGTTAAGTGTCCTACTTCGGCTCAGGTCATGATCTCGCGGTCCGTGAGTTCGAGCCCTGCATTGGTCTCTGTGCTCACAGCTCAGAGCCTGGAGCCTGTTTGAGATTCTGTGTCTCCCCCTCTCTCTGACCCTCCCCCGTTCATACTATGTCTCTCTCTCTGTCTCAAAAATAAATAAACGTTAAAACAGGTCGGGACAATGTTAAGCTAAGATTGCCTTTTCCCTTTAGCAAAGTGTCATTACTGAGGCAGCTGAGCTCCTAGCGGGAGGTCACTCTGCCTGTTTCAAGGACTTGTCAGTGAACTGTATGCAGTAAGGAAATTTAATATTTTTTTTTGTTTTTGTTTCCCACATTAATACCAGTGGCAATGGGACCTGACAAGAAAGAGTTATGGTAGTCTTCATGAGCCCTGTATGATGGGGTCTCCCCAGCAGTAAATTTCCATTCAAATCTGAGCCTTGAAAGTCCAGGAAATAGCTTTGAGAAGGGTTGCAAAAAATATTAATAATAATAATAATAATAATAATAATTAAGCTGATCAACCAAAGAAAAGTCTAAGTGGGATAATGTATGTCCTTTGTTTCTCTGTATGATTTAAAAGTCTGGAAAGATGCATTTAACGGAGTTTTGTGGATCATGCGGTCTCAGATTCTATTTGCACCATAATCTCTCAATAAGGGGATCCCATGGAGCTGTGACCCAGGGCTATCCGATCTCCTAAACGTTTTACACCGAACTCTTAACAGGGCCCAAAATGTCACCATAAGGCTCGCATAGAAAAGGGAAAAAAACCTTCTTACTGACTATACCACTCCCTGTGAACCTGGCCTTTGGGAGTATATTTGACTTACTGAGGTATTTTTTTAAGTCAGAAGAATTTTTCCTGAGGGTCCAACCTCCGTCATCATTTCACGGGTAATAATGTGAAGATTAAGCCCCTTGGCAGAGAAAAGTTCCCCTCAGCTACCTGTGGTTTCCTCCACAGATGTGCTGTCAACCACTAGATGCAGCTAAGGATGCAAAATGTCGGAAATCCCCAAGGATCTCGGAAAGGGACCCTATGTTAAGTGTAGACAAAAGACAGCCTCCAGTACACCCATTCAGGCACATCCCTGACAGTCCTTGACCTCAGTGCCCTGGCTCTTCAGTATCCTGTTGGCCAAGTCTCTGTCTTCAGTTGTCCCAGCCTTAGTTACGTTACAGGAGTTTGTCTGCTGATGGACAAGACTGCTTCCCTCCCTGCCCTTTCTCCCTCCCTCCTTCCCACACACCCACCCATTTGCTCCTTCGGAGCCGTCTCCACTTCCGTCAGGATTGTATACATGTGTGTCGTTGGAGATGCTCATCTGTACCTCAAACGCCGACCTCTCTTCTGCACTCTCCCCTGATTCACTCTGGTAGATCAGCTTTGCTGTCCGCCCCACTGCCAATAGGCATCTCAATGTTCCCATGCCCAAAAGGCACTCCTGATTTCTCTGTGGATCCTGCTCCTCCCCCCACCTGGCCCATGTCAACACCGACCCCTCCATGCTGTCTCCCAGGCCCCCAAACTCTGAGCCATCCCTGACTCACTTCTCTCACTGCTGACAATCCAACCTGGCATCAAATGCCATGGGTTCTTCCTTCAGAATGTGCCCCAAACCACCCCACTTCTCATCACCCTGATCTAAGTTGCTCTCCTTTCTTACGTCTAAGATGAATACATCTTGCTGTCCTATTTGTCTTCAGGAAATGGCCAGAGTATCTTTCCCCCCCTGTAAAACACTTTGATCTTAGAGTTAGGAAAACTTGCCAAGACACTGCAGAGAGTTTCCATATATCCTCTGGTCAGCCTCCTCTGGTGTTCACTCTCACACAATGGCAGCACATTTCTTAAAACTAAGAAATTAACGTTGGCACAATCCTGTTAACTCTGTTAGGGACTATATTTGGATTTCCTAAGCTTTTCCACGAATGACCATTCTCTGTCCCAGGATCCCATTCAGGACCCCACATTGCATCTAGGCAACATGTCTCCTAGTTTCTTCTGACCTGTGACAATCTCTTGTCTTTTCCTTTCATGACAGTTTTGAGGAGGACTGGCTGGGCATGCTGTAGAAAGATCCTCAATTTGGGTTTGTCTGTCATATGTCTTATCACCGTGATGTCAACCTTGACACTCAGGTCAGGTGCTGCCTGCCAGCTTTCTTCCCTGTAAATTTCCTGTTTTGCTCTTTCTGTACAGAGTGTATTGTTCAAACAGGCTAGCTCATGTCCACTCGCTCCTCAAAATGTTTTTTTAATTTGTTAATATTTATTTATTTATTTGAGAGAGAGAGAGAGAGAGAGAGAGAGAGAGAGAGAAAGAGAGAGAGAGGCAGAGCACAAGCCAGGGGAGGGGCAGAGAGAGAGAGGGAGACACAGAATGCGAAGCAGGCTCCAGGCTCTGAGCTGTCAGCCCGATGTGGGGCTTGAACTCACGAACTGCAAGATCATGACCTGAGCTGAAGTCAGAAGCTTAACCGACTGAGCCACCCAGGTGCCCCGTTCAAAATGTTCTAACAGCTTCCTGTCTTATTTACAATGACCTGTGAGGCTTTCCATGGCTGACCCCTGCTTCCAGCTGACTTCCTCTCTGATGACTCCCTGGCTCTCTCCTGCCGTCTCAACCCCCTGGCTTCTCGGTGGTCCTTGAACACTCAAGCATGCATTTATCTCACGGCCTTTGCAATGAACACTCTCCCCACTGCTGCTGTCTCTACAGGACTCCCTGCCTTATTTTTCTTCGAATCTCTGCATTTGCTGCTTAACCTGTGTGAAACCTTTCTACCACTCAGCACCCTATCTGGCTTTCCCCAGGCCATTTGCATCTCCCTTGAGAGCATCTAGCTTTTGATCAAAGTGTGTGGGATTCTGTTGCCTACAATTCCCAGGGTCAGCCGTTAGTACGGCCACATAGGAGGTGCTCAAACAAATACAGTCAAGTGAATGAGTACAGAAATGTCAAATGAATAGTGGCAGAAAGTTGATCACTAGCAATCTCTATATCAGTTTTACATTGTATTAGGAAAATGTGGTATTTTCTGCTCCAATGGTGTATGAAGAAAAAAACACCCTATTACAAACCAGGAAAGCAGAAACGAAGTCCTTTTCGTAAAAACTTTCAATTTTGCCTGCCAACGTTGAGAATTATAATGAGCTACATGGGACATTTGCCTGGTTTTAAATATCAGAATATGGACCACTGAGTTAAAGATTTGAAGGTAATCCAGGCTATTTCTATGCACAAGCACCTCAGAGCATCAGCCTGTTGGGAGGTTCAGGATCTTTTGGGGGCAAACTTAGCAGTGGCTGTTGTGGCCCTGAAAGGGTTAAATGTGCTTAAACTCCCAAGTAGTAGTGTGCTTGTTGTACGATTCAGCATATGAGTGTCTCAGTATTTATTACACGATAGAACAATGGGAATTCTCAGTGGGGAGCGTCTATTTAAAACAGAAGAAAGCTTGTAGTGGCACTTTGGAGTATTATTTTTTCGTAACTCATCTAAATTCCTTTTTACCCCTCACCCTGGGATCTCTGGACAGTGAGGCTAGTGGCCACTTCTCATCAGGAAGAATTTGGGCAAACTGTGGGCATTCGCTTCTGTTTGCCCGGAAGAGTCCATGTGTTAGCCTTCTTTATTTTTATTTGTGAACACATACTTACAGGAGTACCATGCTATACCAGGCAAGTACTATATCCTGCAGTGTTGATGGGCTGAAGGAATATTCTAAAGACAGGAAGTAAGAGAAGGGAGAAGCTACAAATATAAAATGCTTTATGAATTACTTTTTCCATCATTTATCTTGAGTCGGTGTAATGAATACAGACCATCCTCAGAATGAGATCAGTATAGGCACGCTGCAAAACTTCAGATAAAGAATTATACAACTAGTAGGGAATATTTTTATATATTATCCCACTGGATATAAATATAAATTTGGTGTTAGTAGAAATGTTGCTCTTGCCAATGATATGTTTGGAAAAGATAAGTGGTAACTCCAGGTGTTTCTTACATCCTATAGTTACTGCGCATTCCAATGTATTTTAACAATTTTGGAACTCAACATTACTGAGTATTACAATTTCAGGGTCATTCGGAGACAAAGAGAGATTTTCTTTTTTTAAAAATTTTTTTTTTTTATCTTTACTTATTTTTGAGAGACAGAGTGTGAGCAGGGGAGGGGCACAGAGAGAGAGGGAGATATAGAATCTGAAGCAGGCTCCAGGCTCTAAGCTGTCAGCACAGA
Organism: Panthera uncia; assembly: GCF_023721935.1. NCBI lineage: Eukaryota > Metazoa > Chordata > Mammalia > Carnivora > Felidae > Panthera > Panthera uncia. The sequence goes on along the minus strand of NW_026059766.1, from coordinate 22,086 downwards.
GCCAGACGTGGGGCTTACGCTCACGAACTGTGAAGTCATGACCTGAGCTGAAGTTGGACGCTTAATCAACTGAGCCACCCAGGCGCCCCTAAGAGAGAGATTTTCTTACCATCTGTGATAATAAGACCTTAGTCGTGTTCATCAATGTCATTGCAAAATATTCTTTAAACACCAGTAAGTAGAGTCCTCTAATGCAGACATTTTTTGCTTTTTTTTTTTCCCCTAGTATTTTTTTCAGAGACTGCAACACACATTTCTGTCAAGAAATTCTTTGTGCTTTCTAATGAATGATACAGAACTACTCTTGTTAATACGAGTGCAGATGAAACAGTAGGAGATTCATTCTCAGGTTCTTAGGGAATCCTTTATTGTTTAAGACAAACGTAAGATTACTTGGGTAAGAGCTTGAGGTCACAATTCTTCCGGAAGAACAAAAAATTGTCAATTATATGTGCACACTGTTCATTTTGAAGAGTTATAGTGTTTCTTCAGCAACCCAGCTGGTGTCACTTTTATTTTGTAGCAACCAGAGTTTCTGACTAGTAAGAAACGATAACCCCTCCAGTTTTGTCCCTGCTTCCACTGCCGAATTGAATTAATAAATTACTGCTCACAGAACCTTGAGTGCTCCAAAAATCTAATTTATGAAAAGGTACCTGAGAATACCAGCAAAAAAAGATTTTCACAATTTTTGCATTTTGTCATATTTGCTTCAATAATTTTAAAGAAACAGTGTTAACAGATATATTTCTGTAGCTACCGTTCCTCCCCCCCCCCCCCCCCCCCAGAGCTGGTCAGTGTCAGTTAAATGATCTTTCTTAGACTTTTACTACATGAGGATTGTTTGGAATTTAAAAAAATGCATGTAGTCACCAATAACCTTTCAACTTGTTTCCCCCCCACTCAAAGTGATGTTTCAAGTTTTACCATGTTTACACGAGTAGCTGTGGTTTCTTCATTTGAGTTGCCAGGAGAGATTTCGTGACGCGAACGTATCATAATCCATCCACTTCCCTGTTGCTGGATCTTTGATGTTTTGTTTGATTTGTTGTTTGCTGTAAAAAGCCTTAGAGCCTTAGAAAACATCTATGCACCTCCCTATTTGTGGGCACACGGGGGGATTTCTCTAGGGCATATAACTCGAAGTAGAATGGCTGGGTTGTTGACTATAGCGATCTTGAACTTCATTAGATTTTGCAAAATTGCCTCCGAAGGGGTTGCACTAACTCTCTTTCCTGCTGGTCACGTGTGGTTGTTTCCACTTTCTCATATTCCTGGTTTTATCACACTTTTTATGCCTTTGGCAGTCTGATATGTGTGAAGTCACATCTTGTTCACTTATTTATTTGTGTGTTTATTAAGCTTGCTTCTCTATCTTGGAACTTCCAGATCTGGACAATTCTAGAAGTCTTTCTTTTTCTCAGTTTTAGGCTGCAACTTAAGTAAGTGATAATGGGAAACAGACAAAATGAGGTGTGGTTGGGGATTTTTCTTTTTGGTGTAATTTAATCTTCTTTTCCCGGACTGAACATAGCAGGGCACGTTCAGGAGAGACAGCTTGCAACTATAAATATGATGATCACACACCTTTCCTAGTAGGCTTCAAGTTCCACACCATCAAGCCTCACCCTTGGCAGAGAGGGAAGCTGTTCTTGGATGAATGAATATATGGTGGGCGTGGGGGTCCTGGATGAACAACATGGGGTTATTGGCAGGGACACCCAAAGGTGGCATTATATAATTCTCTTACTTTTATTGGTAACCTCAGAGAATATACCGCAACTCCCTTCTTCAGCTGCTTATGAAAGGGCTTTTCTTCACTCCTGTTAAACATTGATCATCGTACACAATTGCTGACCCAATGCCTTCTATTCGTCAGCTCCATTTTCTGTCTGTTCAGTACTCTAGATTATACCCAGCTACAGTGGTCTTCCAACCACTTCTTCACGATGCCAACCGCAGGACCTTTGCGTGTGCTACTTCTCCTACTGTCTGGAAGACATTGTTTTTTGATGTTAACATTATTGGCTCTTTTAAAAGTCATCCAGTTCTCTCAGGTCAGGAGTCACCTCCTTAGAGAATCTGACCCAGACCATTTGTCTATCCAATTGTCCCTTCTTTATCACACCACCTTGTTTTTATTTTCTTCATAGTATACATATGAAATCACCCTTGTCAGGTGTTGTCTTTTTTTTGTCTGTCTATCCTATTAGAACTTAAATTATAAAGGAACTAGTCTGCCTGGCTTATGCCAATGTCCCAGTACCTGAATCAAGAGCTTCTCATTCAGTTTTTATTGAGGGAATACATGGTCTTTATTTTAGGGAAGAGTATAAAATCATTCTCATTTTATCCCACAAACATTTGAGCTTCTGCCCTGGGCCAGACTTTGAGAAACAGTTTGAAGACACAGAGGTCCACAAGGCTCTAGCCCTCCAGTAACTCACAGTCTGGAAATGTCACATGCTTTGTGATGTTTGGTAAAACAACAGTGATGGGCTCAACCTGGGAGCAAAGACACTACAGGCTCGTAGTGTCTTTTTGATTTACAGAAAGACGACAAGTCCTGCTCTCTAGCTTTGCAACTGTTGACCATCCAAAACTAGATAGAGAAAAATGGGAGGAAAATCAATGCACGTGGGAAATAAACACCCAATGCGACAGAAAATAGTCAAGTGGCTGCCCAAACAACGAGGCAGGCGAGACATAACAAGTGTTGGTGAGGATGTGGAGAGAAGAGAACCTTTGTACCCTATCCTCAGGAATATCCACTGGTGCCAGCACCATGGAAAGCAGTGTAAAGATTTCTCAAAAAATTAAAAGGAGAACTGCCATCTGATACAGCAGTTAAACGTCTGAATATTCATCCAAAGAAATTAAAATCAGTATCCTGAAGACATACCTGCATTCCCGTGTTCGTTGAGGCTTTACTTTCAATAACCAAGATATGGAAACACCCTATGTATATATCACGTAAGGCACTAATGATGTGTGAGACATATATATATCAGCACATATATCACATGAGGGTATTATGCTAAGTGAAATAAGCCAGACAAAGACAAATACTGTGTGATCTCCCTTAAATACGGACTCCAAAAAAGACAAACTCAGAAAGAACAGAGTAGAATGGTGGTTACCAGGGTTTACGAGGTAGGGGACACAGGGAGATATTGTTGAATGGGTACAAACTTCCAGTTATATATGATCAACAAATTTGGGGATCTAATGTATAGTATGGTGGTTATAAGCTAATAATATTGTACAGTATACATGAATGTTGCCAGGAGAGTAAGTAGATCTTGAAAGTTCTCACCACAAAAAAGGAATGGTAATTATGTGATGCTAGGGGGGTAGTAGCTAATACCGTGTGGATAATCATCTTGCAATTTATACGGGCGTCAAATCCTTAAAGTCACAGGATGCTGTATGTCAATGATATGTCAATAAAGCTGAGGGAAGGAGACATGCTGGGATTACAGCTAGTGACATGACTCAGAGCAAGCTTCTGCCACCGCCATTTTTTTTTTCAAGCATACGTTGATTTATCCGTAGTAGAGTATGCTCTGTTTCTCCCAATGGCAAAAGTCCCTCCCAACATGGAAACACATCCTCGCTTTAGTTTCTCCATGAAAATGGGAAAAGGTACCCAATGAGCGTCCAGTAAGATCAAGAACAAGAGGCGTGGGGCGCCTGGGTGGCTCAGTCGGTTGAGCGTCTGACTTCAGCTCAGGTCATGATCTCCCAGTCCGTGGGTTCGAGCCCCGCGTCGGGCTCTGTGTTGACAGCTCAGAGCCTGGAGCCTGCTTCGGATTCTGTGTCTCCCTCTCTCTCTGCCCCTCCCCCTGCTTTGTCTCTCAAAAAAAATAAATGAATAAGAGGCAGCTTAGAGATGACCACAGTCCCATTGAGACACATCAGTGGAGGGTCACAGTTACTGAATGAGAGACCAAACTCAAAGTTTCAGAAAGCCTACATTTCTTTCCAGCTGTGCCTGAGAAACACAGGAGATGATGCCTAGAAACATAGGCTGTGTGTTTGGACAAGAGCAGGAATCTCATTTCATGAAGGTTTTGATGGGGAGATGGGTGGGAGGTGGGATCCATGGTTTATGTGAGTGCCAGGGGAACCTGGGTGATGGTATAATTTAAGGCCACCAGCAGTGATTGAGCTTACCGGACAACAAAAAGATAAAATGCAGTTTGGGACATTAATAATTATTGAATGTCATTAGGAGCATTGAGTGTAGGAAAGAGACTAATGGTACCTTCTGGGCTGCTGGAGACGGCTATTTATTTTCCTAAAGCCAGGGGCTGCACTAAAAGGGCTACCCTTTGGGAAATAATATATAATTACTGTTTGAGAAGAAATCCTGCAGCTTAGCCATTCAGGGGATTCTACACGGACTTGAACAGCACACTGTGCGTGTGACGCAGAACAGAGCTCAGCGGCCGCTGAAGAGCGCTTCCTGGTCTCAGTCACAGAACTAGGTGTCCAACAGGCTGCTTGCCAGGCCTGCACTGCACCTTAAACCTCCTCTTTCTAACCTTCCAACTGACATCCTGCTGGAAGAGTGCCTCTGGGTCTGTCCCAGGTGTCCTGGAGGAACACCTAATTATACACAGAAGATGTGATCTGAAAGGAGAATGTACGTTGGTGGGCCTGTTGAAAATAGGCACTCCTCTGGGGCACCTGGGTGGCTCAGTTGGTTAAGTGTCCGACTTCAGCTCAGGTCACGATCTCGCGGTCTGTGAGTTCGAGCCCTGCGTCGGGCTCTGGGCTGATGGCTCAGAGCCTGGAGCCTGCTTCCGATTCTGTATCTCCCTGTCTCTCTGCCCCTCCCCTGTTCATGCTCTGTCTCTCTCTGTCTCAAAAATTAATAAACGTTAAAAAAAATTAAAAAAAAAAAAAAAAAAGAAAATAGGCATTCCGCTAAAGAGCACGGAACCTGAAGAGACTGACTTCTCCATAAGTCCTGTGGTCAAGCATGTGTTCTAGGTGAGCGTTGTGCAGTTTGCTCCAGTGGTTTGCACCGTTTAGTGTGAGTAAAACATATGCCACTTGCCCAAGTGCTCCAACCCAGTCCCAGTGACCGCGCATTGGGTGCAAAAGCGGCTCGGCCCAAATGTAGAGAGGGCTCCTACACCCTACGATGCACGCAAAAGCCCCCACAACAAAAATCTATCTGGCCTAAATGCCCAGAGCACCAAGGTCTCCAACACCGCTCCGTATGAACGAGTAGGTATCAGGCGATCAGTTCCCTACCATGGCCCATCGTCAGGAAGTAGGCAGCCAGCCAAGGCCATTTCACAGTCTGCATTTGTGCTAAGCAAATATGACTATACTTTGCGTGCTTACACCGCTGTTGAAGCCGTCATTGCATTGCACGCTGGCAGAAACAGAAATGCAGTTTCCACAACACCTCCCTCCAGTGCTGTGGGAGTCAGCTGCCAGAGCATGTCTGAAACTACTGTGGATGTTGGTGACTTCCAGGCAGAAGGTCCCAGACTGGAGATAAGGTCCATTTATCTTCACCGAAAAGACCTAGGACACCTGTGCTCTAAGCCAGATCTTGTGTTAATCTCATGTTTTCAGGGTTCTCCTCCTGACTTTGTCTGGGGCATTTATTTCATCACCATGGATGTGTAGTCTATGCTGATTTCCTCCCAAAATGTATCATTCTGTAAATGTTTAATGAGAGTTGGGCACTGTTGAAAGGATTAGGGATAAAAGAAGGTGCGAGATGGATGGAGCATCGCCCCTCCTGGAGAAAAGGTGAGTCTCATCAAGGGTTGTGAAGGTTTGCAGATTTCAAAAGCCTTTTTACTAAGGAGGGATAGAGATGATCTTCAGCTGGAAGTCACAGGGTTGCACTTGAGCAGTAATTGTGCCACCAGTAAACGTAGCCCATAATAGAAAATCTATCTAGGAAAGATGATGTGTTCTGCTGACCGAGCCCTCTTGTGCCAAAATGTGTGTGGAGGCTCCAGCTGGGGGGGAGGGCGGGTATGAGAAGCTGGTTGCCGGCCCGGCTGGGAGCAGAGCAGTGCCCCCCGCCTCTGGGCAGCATCAGCTGAGACAGCAGCCCAGCCCAGAGGGAAACAGAATTCTCAGCTTGGGTTCATAAGTAACTTGGAGGTTCCTGAAATAAAGCACCTGGAAAATCAGCACTGCTTTATAATTGCTGAGTCTTCAGTGTTTAGGAGACGTGAAAGTAGGGAGCACCAACTGTCTGCTTGGGCATGTTTCCAGATTTCAAGGTTGGGGCTGTGATGGTGCTTTCATGTCCCCAAATCCACTCTGCATTGTTCTCCATCGCCCACTACCCCCGTCCACCCCCTGAAGGTTGATGGTTGTGGATCACGTCACCTGGAAGCATGTCCTTGGGCTTCAGATTGGATCCCACCTAAAGTGATCCAGCAGTGAACTCTGGCAGGAGCCAAGAGGGAGGGAGAGAGGCATATTTGTTCCCCAAAGCTCTTCCCCACGAGATCACCTCAGGCTGACCATGTTGCTCAAATGAGGGTCGTAGCTCATCTGATGGGGGTGTCACTGTCCAGTTTACACGGTGTAACTACACCGGCATTCAATAGATCACTGCATTGTGCTGACTTCATTTCTTCCAGAAGCTCCTCATCCGTGGGAGCTATGCCCTTGTCTCTAGCTCCTGAGACAGCCAGTGCTTCCCCTTCTCAGGACCTTCAACGTGCTGGTCTCTCTGTGGAACACTCCATCGCCAGTAGCTTCCTGTGGGTGGCTGTGTGTCTACATGCAGGTCTTTCTGTGCTAAGCCAGACCTTTCCAGACTACCCATGTAAAATAGCCGTGCACCATCCCCAGTCCAGCCAGCTGCTTCATCGGTTCGTTTCTTCGTAGCTCCTACCCTGTTTGCTGCCAGTCTTGCCTGGAAACTTGCTGCTTGTTGGGAGTGAGTTTTCCTTCTTGAGGGCATGTCTGATTGGCTTCCCTCATCATAGTACCTAGAATCGTGCGGGAGTTTGCAGAGGAGCTCAGTAAATGTTGAGTGAATGAAGTGGACTTAACTACTGGAGTGGCAAGGTCACTGCATGTTTGAGAACAGATCCCTATTTCTCTGGTGCGAAAAACGAGAGGTTGGTTAGTAGGGAGGCAGGGCAGTGAGAATGGTGGTGTGGTAGGAAAGAGAGAGGTGACAAGGACAGGAGGTATTGGTGACATGCTGTGCTTGCCCAAATTCTAAGGCTGCCCCTCCTTTGTGCAATACATTTCCCATGGAGTGTGGGTAGGAGCCTATCATATGATCATATAGCACTTCCTTGATGATGTTGCCTTATGTTGGGAAAACAGAGAGTACTGGGGTGAGGTTGCTTTAGTCTAGTCACACACGCAGAGGTATTTTTCCAGCTGGTAGCAGAAAGAGAAGTCAGAGATATTTGGAGTACAAGAACGACTCAGTGTGCTTCTGTAGTGTGTGGAAGGGAGGGGTGGTGTGAGAAAGAGTACTGTTGGCCTCTAGGAGCGGAAAGTGATCTCTGACAGCCAGCAAGGAAAGGGGGACCTCAGTCCTACAACCAGAGGGACTGGATTTATGCAGCAACCTGAGTCAGCTTGGAAATGAATTCTTTCTGAACATACCAGATAACAGCCCAGCCTAGCAGATGCTTTGATTTGAGCATTGAGAGACCGTCAGCAGAGAACATGGCCGTGCTGTCCTGGACTTCTGTCCCACAGAGCTGGGAGCTAGTAAATGGGTGTTGTTTTAAGCTGCTAACTTTGTGTTCATTTATTTTGTAGCAGTAGCTAATATAGATAAAAAGCAGTAGCTAATATAGATAAAAAGCTAATATAGATAAAAAGCCACATCTACACGTGTGGTGGGACAGGGAAGGGAGGTGGGTTTGCGTTCTTTCTCCCCCAGTGTATTGCACATATGTTTTGCGGTGGTTGACTGTGTAGTGAGGGAGAGTCACAGCCCTGCTTCCCTGCTCAGGGTGACCCATGCTTGGTGACCATGGAGTTGATGGCAGGCCCTGCCAAGATGGATGTGGTATAGCTCCCAGCTCTCTCCGGGCATCACCAGTGCACAAATGTTTACCCTGAAATTCAGAGACATGTTACTCATTAAAGCATCTGGGGCCTGCAGTCAGAGGAGGTGAACGAAAAGACCTGCTTTTGGATACATGTGGCCTGGATGTCCCGTTGCATCATCTAGTATGACCCAGGGCAGATTTCCAACCCCGAGCCTCAGTGTACGTGTTCATAAACTGGGGCTACTGATGCATATTATGCAAGTTCGCTCAGAGAAAAACCGAGTTAGAAATATAAAGCTCCTTGTCCCGGGCTGACACACAGCAGGTCCTCAGTAAAGGCAGGTTATAGAACAAGAAAGAGTAACTTCCAGCCGTTGATATAGAAAATACATGTATGGGTCTGCTCAGGCCGCCATAACAGATCACCACACTGGTGAGCTCAAACAAACACACATTCATCTCTCACGGTTCTGTAGGCTGGGAGTCATATCCAGGTGTAGGCGGGGCTGCTGTCTCCTGACGCCCCTGTCCTGGGCACGTAGATTCTGTCTCCCTGCTCTGTCCTCACGTGGTCGTCTGTTTGTGCGTCTGTATTCCAGTCTCCTCTTCTTTTCTTTATTTTTTTAATTTTTTTTATATTTGTGTATTTTTTGAGAGACATAGAGCACAAGTTGGGGAGGGGCAGAGAGAGAAGGAGACACAGAATCCGAAGCAGGCTTCAGGCTCTGAGCTGTCAGCACAGAGCCTGACGCAGGGTTTGAACCCACAAACTGTGAGATCTTGACCTGAGCCAAAGGCAGACGCTTAACCAACTGAGCCATCCAGGTGCCTCAAAGGGCCACCATTTTAGATAAAGTGACCTGTTTATGAACCATTGCAGAGTTAAGAATTTGAACACATTGCCTGGAGTTCAAAAGCATGCATTAGAGAGGCTTCTGGGTGGCTCAGTTGGTTAAGCATCCGACTTCAGCTCAGGTTATGAACTCGTGGTTTGTGGGTTCGAGCCCCACGTCGGGCTCTGTGCTGACTGCTCAGAGCCTGGAGCCTGCTTTGGATTCTGTGTCTCCGCTTCTCTCTCTGCCCTTTCTGACCTCATGCTCTGTGTCTCAAAAATAAATACACATTATTATTTTTTTTTAAAGCATGCAACAGAGCTAGATTTGCACTGCCGTAGAAATAGCAGTCTTGCATTCCTTTTTGCAGTCCTCTGACTCCTCAGGGGAATTCTCCCACAGTGATGGAGCCACACCCTACAAGTGGGTCTCACAGAAAAGCTGTGCTGTACAGGATGCCTTCTGACCTTTCAACTCTGATAGATCTTCAGCTTTTAGGTCCAATATCATTGTAATTTGTGGGGCAAGCCCGGATGAAAAAGGGTGCAATATGGATTTTTTTTTTAAGTTGATTTATCCACTTTGAGAGAGAGAGAGAGCACACGCACATGAGCAGGGGAGGGATAGAGAGAGAATCCCAAGCTGGCCACACACTGCCACCACAGAACCCAACACGGGGCTCGAACCCATGGAACCGTGAGATCATGACCTGAGCCAAAACCAAGAGTCAGACGCTGAATCGACTGAGCCACCCAGGCACCCACCCTCCCATATGGGTTTTTTCCAAAGGCTTGTTCCAAGTATAGGGAAGAAGGAAAGGAAAACTGTACCCAGTGTGGTTTGTGACCAGGGAAAGATGCTCCCTGCTTACCTTGCTAAACTATTAGCAATAGGTCACAGTCAGCGCCTCCTGTTATCGGCACTGGCACTGGGAACTGAAATGTCAGTGATTAAGCGTTTCCATGGGGATCCTCCCCTGCTTCCTGGTTGTGGGCACATTCTTCACGCCCACGTTCGGGGATAATGGGTGATGGTGGTGTCTTTTGCTGTGTCCCACGCTGTGCAGCTGGCCTGCGCCCCGGCGTCTCTCACGAGCAGAATGGATTTCAGTTAGGGGTGCCCACCTGCTTGTTCTCCATGCTCATTTCCACAGACAGGACCTCGCGGGATGCCCACGGAGCCTCGGCCAGAATTGAATGTATTTTGTTTCAACAAGACTCACTAGCTGAGGCTCGCACGGGAAAAACGTAGTAGCCTGCCGTGCTGCTGGCACCTGGGCCACATCGGCTCTGCGAGGCCGTCCTCCCCTCCTTCAGCCCATGTGCAGTGCTCTGTGTCACTGCCGTGGAGCTCAGCTCTTCATCTCGCGGCATAACAGACTCCTGTCCCCTCACTTCACCTTTTCTTTGTTTTATAGGTGTGTGGTTGGCTGTCCGTCCTTTCTGCTCTCAGCAGTCACCACGTATGCACTGCTTTGGGGATTGGATTGGTATTGTGCACATTTCAGATTTTCGAGGACCTTTCCTAATCCCTTCCTCTGTTGTGATTTATGTACGTCTTCTGTTTGACCAGCACTTTGGCTTAAGTCCTAGCACCAGCTGCTTGCTTGCTCTGTTTTCCTTTTGATCTGACTGCTGTTGATGAGATGTAAGGACCGGATGTACACGGCTTTGGGCAGTTTCCAATGCATTGTGTTTAGTAACTCAAAGTCCTTGCCTCCTGGGAGCCTCTGTCTGAGCGAGGCTGAAATAGTGGCTCATAAGCTAACGCTTAGGGAACTAACCAGAAGAAACGTGTGTTAGCCATCACAGCCAGGGCTCCCCTCCCCTCTCTGAGCGAGGTAGATTCTTCTCAGGTTGCAGATGAGGAAGCCAAAGGCTCAGAAAGTCACTGAAGCACTCTCTGTGTACACCCAGCATCACCTGACCCCACATGGCATGTCCTCTCCATTAGCACTGCCCTGGGCAAGAGAGGATATGTAGCAGTTTGTTGGTTAGAAGAAAAGTTGCATTTCTTCTCGTGGGTTCTCTCTCAATCTCATCTCCATCTACATAAATTCACAATCCCTCCCAGACATTGCCAGATGTGCCCAGGGCAGAAGAATCACCCCTCCCTCTCCCAGCTGGGAACCACTGCCTTGTGGGTATTGTGAGTAATGAGAAAAATGAAGTAAATACTGCTTCTTACGGTTTTTTTTTTTTTTTTCCTGAGTGTGGCCTGTGGACCACCTGCAGTATGCAGAATAATGCCCATTCTCTCCCTGCGAAACAGGTCTACACCCTCATCGCCAAAACCGGGAATGTGTTGGTTTATAGGGTAAAAGGGACTTTGCAGGTGTGACTAAGCTAGGGACCTTGAGGTGTAGAGGTGATCATGCATTAGTGAGGTGGGTCCGAGGTAATCACAGGGATCCTTCCAGAGGAGGGCAGTGGAAGATTTGACTCCAGAAAAAGCAAGCCAGAGGGTGCAGCGTGAGAAAGAGAGCCTTTCCCAGCGGCGGTCAAAGATAAATACATATGCAGGGCTGGAAGCCAACTCAGAAGAGGCAACGGTGCCTGCATTACAGATACAGGAAGAGGAGGAATGCCGAGGAGTCAGCTGCGGAATGCCGAAAGCCTCTAGAAGCTTCAGAAGGCACAGAAATAGATTCTCCCCTTGAGCCTCCAGAAGGAACACAGCCCCGTTCACACCACGCTTTAGCTCACTGAGGCTTTTGTCACCTGAGCTCCAGACCTGGAAGAGATCAGATTCGTGTCTGAAACCACTCCGTTGGTGGGAATATGCATTAGCAGCGGCAGGAAACTAACACACGGCCTCCATCAGATTACCTGATGCGGGGCTGCAAACACAGATTCCTGGTGCTCAGATGCAGAGAATCAGACCTTTCTGGAGGCGGAGCCCCGGCACCTGCACTCTTACCCAGCACAGACCAGGTACTGTCTGGGACGCTAACATCTGAGAAGCACTGAGTGAGTGTCACTTTGGGCGGCTTTCCTGTGCACGACAGAATCATCCTGCACTTCTTCAGGAAGTACAGACTTCTAAAACATCTTTCTGAAAGTTCTCCACCATTTTTCCCTAAAACTGAAAAAAAAAAAAAAAAAGAAAGAAAGGAAAAAGAAGGGGAGGATAAATCCCACCCCCACGTGTGAATCTGAGTTGGGTTTGCACACAGTGGATTTGACTGTTCTTGCAAAAGGGGCTCCCGTTTCGGTCTTGGAGGGCATCTGGTTACACGCCAGGACCGGGGCAGCTGCATCTGATGGACCTTCCAGACTCAGTATTCCGGGTGCTAGGTAAGCCCCGCTCCCAAACACATTTGCACCAGTGCGTCAGCCTCCCCGAGGCCCCTGCCATCGTGGAGATCTCAATGCCAAACTGGCCTTCAGAGGCGGTGTGTGCAACAGCAGCACCGAGCTTCCCGGAATTGACTTGTCACTCTTCACTAAGCATCAGACAGGCTCTGCGCGACCGGTCTTATCATCACCTTTCAAAACATGCCTGACCACCTGATGGGGTCACTAGGGAGGGATGCGTGGCTGACATTTTGTCCTGACACCCCGGCTTTAAGCAGGAATCAACGCATGGCAGACTGCGCACCTGACTCGTCAGATCATAAACGACTCCCTTGTAATTGGTGTTGTGAAAGCACAGAGTTCTCCCTGAGAGTTTATTAGAGTTATTGGGGACAAGAAGAGACAGGCGTACAGAGCAGCTCCGGGTGGGGTATGATGGAGGTGATTCTAGTGCAGGTGTGGGCTCAGAGATTGCAGGCATGAAGGAGAGTTTAGTCTCTCTCCCTTCTGGTCTCTGTGTAGGCATGGCAAGGCTTTCATTTTCAAAATATGGATTTTTTTTCACGCAATTATATCCCTAAAAATAGTAGTATAAAACTCACTCCTTCACCAGAAGAAGTAAAGTTTAACATGATGTTTCTGAAACTAATTTCCAAAGAACAGTGATGTGTGTGTTGTCACATTACTGCATTTTCAGCACCAATATAAGGAATCATTATTATAGTCAGGCAATTGGATTTTTACCCGGCTAGATGCCATATATATTTTTTAAGTTTATTTATCTAAAAATTTTTTAATGTTTTTTATTTGTTTTTGAGAGAGAGATAGAGTACAAGCACGGGAGGGGCAGAGAGAGAGGCAGACACAGAATCTGAAGCAAGCTTCAGGCTCTGAGCTGTTGGCACAAAGCCCAACACTGGGCTCAAACCTGTGAACCATGGGATCATGACCTGAACTGAAGTTGACATTCAGCCGACTGAGCCACACAGGCTCCCCTGTTTATTTATTTATTTTTGAGAAAGAGAGAGTGCAAGCAGGGGAAGAACAGAGAGAGAGAGAGAGAGAGAGAGAGAGAGAGAGAGAGAGAGAATCCCAAGCGGGCTCCACGCTGTCAGCACAGAGCCCAACATGGGGCTTGAACTCATGAACCGTGAGGTCATGACCTGAACCAAAATCAAGTGTCAGATGCTTAACTGACTGAGCCACTCAGGTGCCCTCCGTGTATTTTTTTTTTATAGCTCTTTAGATGTTTCCATTGGAAATTCTTTTTTTTTCAATATATGAACTTTATTGTCAAATTGGTTTCCATATAACACCCAGTGCTCATCCCAAAAGGTGCCCTCCTCAATACCCATCACCCACCCTCCCCTCCCTCCCACCCCCCATCAACCCTCAGTTTGTTTTCAGTTTTTAAGAGTGTCTTATGCTATGCTTATGCTTTGGCTCTCTCCTACTCTAACCTCTTTTTTTTTTCCTTCCCCTCCCCCGTGGTCTTCTGTTAAGTTTCTCAGGATCCACATAAGAGTGAAAACATATAGTATGTGTCTTTCTCTGTATGGCTTATTTCACTTAGCATCACACTCTCCAGTTCCATCCATGTTGCTGCAAAGGGCCGTATTTCATTCTTTCTCATTGCCCTGTAGTACTCCATTGTGTATATAAACCACAATTTCTTTATCCATTCATCAGTTGATGGACATTTAGGCTCTTTCCATAATTTGGCTATTGTTGAGAGTGCTGCTTTAACATTGGGGTACAAGTGCCCCTATGCATCAGTACTCCTGTATCCCTTGGGTCCATTGGAAATTCTTATAGGTTTAGTGTCTATTTATCAAGAGTACATTATAATGGACATGAAGGTGAAGGGTTTTAGGCTTTTATTTTTTGTTGTTGAATCAAAAAGTGAAACTGACATGGAGATCCTCAAAAACTCAAGCTAGAGTTACCAGACAACCAGCCATTCTAAGTGTGTATCGGAAAGAGTTGAAAACAGGGACTGAGGTATCGTATGCAGATGTTCGTACCAGCGTTATTTACAATAGCCAAAGGTGGAAATAACCCAAATGTCCATCACTGGACAAATGGAGAAACAGTGTGTAATGTCTACATATAATGGAACATACTCGGTCTTAGAAAGGAGTGAACTTCTGACGTGCTACATGTGGATGTATGTTGAGGACATTTGGCGGAGTGGATAAGATACAAATGGATGGATACGGTATGACGGCTCCTAGGAGGTGCTTCGAGTAGTCAGGTTCAGAGACGCAGAAAGTAGGATGGTGTTGCCGGGGGGCTGGGGCTCGGCCGTGGGGTTGCTGTTGGATGAAGAGATTTGCGGGTGAGAGGTGGTGATATTGCATGGCCATATGAATGTACTTACTGCCGTTTAATGGCAGGTTTAATGTCATGCAGATTTTGCCGCAAAAAGATTTTTTAAAGCAATTGAAGATTTGCATGATGGGAAAATCTTGGAAAATACGGTGGTGACCGTTGCACATTACATGTATCCTCCCATAGTAACAAAATCTTCATAATGACATCAGGTTATCACAGGGTTCTCATCTGTAAAATGGACGTAATTGTACTATGTCCGTGGAAAGTTAGGAGTGTAACCCAAGTGTTGCCAGTGTCAGGGTGCACGTGCTAAGGCCACATGGCATGACTGCCTGAGATAACGAAGCACAGAAGACAGAAGCCTCAGCTACTTGACCGAGGGTCTTGATGGCAGGCCAGGCATGGGCCAGTCACCTGGGGAAATCTCCATTGTGCTGTGAACAGTTGCAGAGAAGCCTCACAGTCACTTTTCCTGTCCTGTGCCAGGCACTCCTTATTATAAAACTAGAAGCTGGAAGGCACAGGAACCCATACAATGCAGCCCACACAGGTTCAACTGCTAGAGCATAAATAGGGTCAAAACCAGTAGAAAGAGCAACCAGGCAGAAAGACAAGAAACCCAGCACCAATTGGCACATACAGGGTCTTCTGATTCCTCTTCATTTCCAGTGGAGCTCTGTGAGCTGAGACAGTCATCATCCTTAGGACGCCCTCCCCATTTCTCTGCTGCTTTGGAACCCACAGGGGCCCTGGCCACATGTTGTCTTCTGCCTGGGCTTAAATGTGCATATTTACAGCCCTTTTGATCATAATCCCAAGCACGAGCTTCCCGCTGCATGTCAATAACTCCTATCGATTCTGCTTTTTGTAGGAAGCATTTCCTTTTTCTCTGTTTTCCAGTGCAATTTGCTTGGTCATCATCCTTTGTCTCGTGTATTTCATGACTAATGAGATCCTGAGATCCTCCTTTACCATTATTCTCACTCTTTTTATGCCTTCCACACTTGCTAAAGTAATCTTAATTCTTCCTAAGCCTTCTGAGTGCAAAGACCCACATTTTGACATGTCTCATCTGCCTGTGTCTCTCGGAGCTCCTTATTTTGAGCTGCAGTGACCTAACTGTACCTCTTATTTAAAATACAACTATGTTCAGGATGTTTGCTCTCCATCTCAGGCTCCTTAAGCAAATGGACCAGAATTTCTCAAGGAGCAGTCATTGTAGGAAGAGACTGTGACAGGGGAGCTGTTATGGGAGGAGATTCATTAAGACCCCGAATGTAAGCTGTAACATCTCTGAATTTTTCCATACCCTTTCATTATTATATTCAAACACCGTGTACACATTTTGGATCTTGCCAAGCCAGTGGCGTCTTAGGGCTTTGGTTATTGGCTGTTTTTCCTGAGTACCTCTGGGTTTTGTTCCCTCAATTATTCTCTTCTGGGTTAAATTTTATCAGGTGGCTCATTCACAGAGCCCAATTAGATTACTCTGCTTTTTATGTTCCTCCATAATTTTTATTAACTTAATAAATTTGCATCAGCAACTTTTACTGCCCCTGTTTTACATTGGCCCTTGAAATCATTAATAAATATGTCGTGCAACATGAGTTTTGCTACCATGCCCCTGTTGGCCATCATGCTAATAGAAAATCTGTGTTTTTACCTGTCAGGTCCCAGAGTTGAGTTCTTGCAAATGTTTACAGTGTCTCCATTATTCAGGGGCTGATGGCCCAGTTCCTAGATCATTTGATTTTCTTGCTTCTTTTCTAACAGTCTCCCTAGCCTTTCAAAATTATATTGTTTTGGGGCACCTGGGTCGCTCAGTCATGATCTCAGTTTGTGAGTTCAAGCCCCACGTCGGGCTCTGCAATGACAATGTGGAGCCTACTTGGGATTCATTCTCTCCCTCTGTCTCTCCCCCTTCCCTGCTCTCTCTCTCTCTCTCTCTCTCTCTCTCTCTCAAAATAAATAAATTAACTTAAAAATATATATTTTGTTTTATACTGGTCCATTGACAAAGGAAGGACAAAAAGAAGGGAAAAAATGAAAACAATATCTGAACTAGGACAAAGGTGAGAATAGTCAGGCACTTGTCTCACGTACAAAGTTTAAGGGGCAGTAAAATCACTCAAGCATCAAGATATGTAACTTATAATGCAGTATGTTCAAAAATTGAGTTTGTAAGCTGTGCCCATGGTCTGGCTGCCTGTTTTTGTAAATAGCACTTATTACAAAAAGGCAGTTGTAAATAAATTGCCTTATTTACAATTCTGGGGCTTTTGGATTCATTTTCATCTTTAAAATATTGCATTACAGTCATAATTTTCTTGCTGACTGAGAGCTTCAGTGCTACCTTAGGCTTTGGGCCAGAGGCTGGGCACTTGACTCACCTCGTCCTAACCCTGCAGTGAATGTTGCCAGTCAGAAACCAGAACAAAAGGAGAGTCAGTAACTTCAAAAAGGAAAAGTAGATGTGGAGCTGCTTTTAAAGGATTTGCAGAATTTACTTTGATCGGTTATCAGCACAGCTGGACCTGATGGGGCTGGGGGAACAAGGAGGGTATGGGTTTCTTTTTGGGGTGATGAAATGCTTTGAAACTGATTGTGCTGATGGCTGCAAAACTCTCCGAACGCACTAAAAACTGTTAACCTGTACAATTGAAACGGGTGAATTGTATGGATATATGAATTATATCTTAGTAAAACTGTTACAGTCCCCCCCCCCCGGGAAAAAAGGAAAAACTAAACCAAGCAAACAAAAAAATTGCTAATTGGATCATGTTTGCATTATTTCCAGCACCGCTCAATGCACTCTATGCTGTATTGACCTAATCGCACCTCCTGTTTAAGATACAACTGTGTTCAGGACATTTGTCCTCCTTCTTGGGCTTCTTAATAGAGTGTACCAGAGTGTTCTTTTAAAATAAGTGTTTTGTGGGGAGATTGTGGTGGAGGAAATATGTAAGGAGAAGGCTCTTTGAAGGCATTAAAGACTGGTTGACGCACTTTGAATAAATACTGTGTTTAAAACATTAATTAAGGGCCGCCTGGGTGGCTCAGTCATTTAAGCCTCCGACTTTGGCTCAGGTCATGATCTCATGGTTCGTGTGTTTGAGCCCCATGTCAGGCTCTGTGCTGACAGCTTAGAGCCTGGAGCCCGCTTTGGATTCTGTGTCTCCCTCTCTCTCTGCCCCTCCCCTGCTCACATTCTGTCTGTCTCTCCCTCAAAATAGATAAACATTAAAAAAATAAAAATAAAAAATAAAACATTAAGTAATAAACACACAAGCAAACTCAATGTGTCTCTTCCCTGCAGACTCCCCAGTCTGCCATCCCCTCCCCTCACCTGCCTAAAAAGAGCCGATAGCAGAACTGCCCCCAGAGCATTGGTGACTTGATAGGGGCCGTGGTGGTTCACTGGGTCTGTTTGCAGAGGAAGAGACTGTTAGGTGTGAGAGAACCAGCATTATGCAGCTGACCGTGGCCATGGGCTGTGGAAGCTAAGTGCAGTTACAGAGTGTTGCACTCCACCGTGTGCTGCTACCAAAACAATAAAGGTTGGGGAGAAGGACTGAGGGTAACAAATATTTGTTGAATTCACACTCAGTGAATGATAGGAGTATTCTAGGAGTTTCTTTTTGTTATCCCACCTTTATCTCAGGTTTAATACTCAGCAATTCTTTCATGTGCCTAAGTATCTCCGCTGAACTGACTCGAATGCATGACGGACATTTAAATGTTTCTTTGTGAGTGTATTTTAGTATTTCAAAGACGACTTTTTGTGGTGAAAAGTGTGGCAATATTCGGTGTCATTTTTTAACATCAATGATAATCGTATTAGGGTTCTGGATATATGTAACATTTTCAGAGGAGCTTCAAAAAGTCTTTGGATATTAGCTTTTCCTTAGGGAATTTTAGGGAAAAAAATCCAGTGGTGATTTATTTTAACTATATATTACTTTCTTGACTTCAGTTTTATAGAAAACTATTCCTTAGCATCACACTCTCCAGTTCCATCCACATTGCTACAAAAGGCCATATTTCATTCTTTCTCATTGCTAAAAAAAAAAAGAGGTTAGAGTGGAAGAGAGCCTAAGCATAAGAGACTGTTAAAAACTGAGAACAAACTGAGGGTTGATGGGGGGTGGGAGGGAAGGGAGGGTGGGTGATGGGTATTGAGGAGGGCACCTTTTGGGATGAGCACTGGGTGTTGTATGGAAACCAATTTGACAATAAATTTCATATATTAAAAAAATAAATAAATAACCCTCATCATCAAAAAAAAGAAAAGAAAAGAAAACTATTCCTTGTCATTTAAAGTCGCATTCTTGTGCACCTGGGTAGCCCAGTCATTAAGTGTCTGACTTCGGCTCAGGTCATGATCCCACAGTTTCTGAGATCGAGCCCCGCATTGGGTGAGCTCGAGTGCCATATCAGGTGAGCCCTGCTTCTCTCTCTCTCTCTCTCTCTCTCTCTCTCTCTCTCTCTCCCTTGCTCACTTGTGCCCCCCCTCTCCCTTTTAAAAAAAAGATTATAATAATAAAGTAAGCATTCTTTCTTTTTAACCTTATTTTTTTATTTTTTAAAATGTACATCCAAATTAGTTAGTATATAGTGAAGCAATGATTTCAGTAGATTCCTTAATGCCCCTTACCCATTTAGCCCACCCCCCCCACAACCCCTCCAGCAACCCTCAGTTTGCTCTCCATATTTATGAGTCTCTTTTGTTTTGTTCCCCTTCCTGTTTTTATATTATTTTTGTTTCCTTTCCCTTATGTTCATCTGTTTTGTCTCTTAAAGCGCTCATGTGAGTGAAGTCATATGATTTTGGTCTTTCTCTGACTCATTTCACTTAGCATAATACCCTCCAGTTCCATCCACGTAGTTGCAAATGGCAAGATTTCATTCTTTTTGATTGCTGAGTAATACTCCATTGTGTGTGTGTATATGTATATATATATACATACACCACATCTTCTTTATCCATTCATCCATCGATGGACATTCGGGCTCTTTCCATACTTTGGCTATTGTTGATAGTGCTGCTATGAACATGGGGATGCATGTGTCCCTTCGAAACAGCACACCTGTATCCTGTGGATAAATGCCTAGTAGTGCAATTGCTGGGTCGTAGGATAGTTCTATTTTTAGTTTTTTTGAGAACCCTCCATACTGTTTTCCAGCGTGGCTGCACCAGCTTGCGTTCCCACCAACAATGCAAAAGAGATCCTCTTTCTCCACATCCTCGCCAACACCTGTTGTCGCCTGAGTTGTTAATGTGAGCCATTCTGACAGGTGTAAGGTGGTATCTCATTGTGGTTTTGATTTGTATTTCCCTGATGATGAGTGATGTGGAGCATTTTTTCATGTGTCAGTTGGCCATCTGGATGTCTTCTTTGGAGAAGTGTCTATTCATGTCTTCTGTCCATTTCTTCACTGGAGTATTTGTTTTTTGGGTGTTGAGTTTGATAAGTTCTTTATAGATTTTGGATACTAACCCTTTATCTGATATGTCATTTGCAAATATCTTCTCCCATTCTGTCAGTTGCCTTTCAGTTTTGCTGATTGTTTCCTTCCCTGTGCAGAAGCTTTTTATTTTGATGAGGTCCCAGTAGTTCATTTTTGCTTTTGTTTCCCTTGCCTCTGGAGACGTGTTGAGTAAGCAATTGCTGCGGCCAAGATCAAAGAGGTTTTTGCTTGCTTTCTCCTTGAGGATTTTGATGGCTTCCTGTCTTACATTGAGGTCTTTCATCCACTTTGAGTTTATTTTTGTGTATGGTGTAAGAAAGTGGTCCAGGTTCTTTTTTCTGCATGTCGGTGTCCAGTTTTCCCAGCACCACTTGCTGAAGAGACTGTCTTTATTCCTTTGGATATTCTTTCTTGCTTTGTTAAAGATTAGCTGCCCATATGTTTGTTGGTCCATTTCTGGGGTCTATTCTATTCCATTGATCTGAGTGTCTGTTCTTGTGCCAGTACCATACTGTCTTGATGATTACAGCTTTGTAGTATAGCTTGAAGTCTGGGATTGTGATGCCTCCTGCTTTGGTTTTCTTTTTCAAGATTGCTTTGGCTATTCGGGGTCTTTTCTGGTTCCATACAAATTTTAGGATTATTTGTTCTAGCTCTGTGAAGAATGCTGGTGTTACTTTGATAGGGATCACATTGAATTTGTAGATTGCTTTGGGTAGGATAGACATTTTCACAGTATTTGTTCTTCCTATTCAGGAGCATGGAATCTTTTTCCATTTCTTTGTGTCTTCTTCAACTTCTTTCATAAGCTTTCTATAGTTTTCAGTGTATAGATTTTTCAACTGTTTGGTTAGATTTATTCTTAGGTATTTTATGGCTTTTGGTGCAACTGTAAATGGGATCAATCCCTTGATTTCTCTTTCTGTCGCTTCATTGTTGGTATGTAGGAATGCAACCGATTTCTGTGCATTGATTTTATATCCTGCAACTTTGCTGAATTCATGAATCAGTTCTAGCAGTTTTTTGGTGGAATTTTTTGGGTTTTCCATATAGAGTATCATGTCATCTGTGAAGAATGAAAGTTTGACCTCCTCCTGGCTGATTTGGGTGCCTTTTATTTCTTTGTGTTGTCTGATTGCAGAGGCTAAGACTTCCAATACTATGTTGAATAACAGTGGCGAGACTGGACATCCCTGTCTTGTTCCTGACCTTAGAGGGAAAGCTCTCGGTTTTTCCCCATTGAGGATGATATTAGCGTTGGGTCACTCATATATGGATTTTATCATCTCGAGGTATGATCCTTCTATCCCTACTTTCTTGAGGGTTTTTATCAAGAAAGGATGCTGTATTTTGTCAAGTGCTTTGTCTGCATCTACTGAGAGGATCAGATGGTTCTTGTCCTTTCTTTTATTGATGTGATGAATCATGTTAATTGTTTTGCAGATATTGAACCAGCCCTGCATCCCAGGTATAAATCCCACTTGGTCGTGGTGAATAAATTTTTAATGTATTGTTGGATCTGGTTGGCTAATATCTTGTTGAGGATTTTTGCATCCATGTTCATCAAGGAAATTGGTCTATAGTTCTCCTTTTTAGTGGGGTCTCTGGTTTTGGAATCAGGGTAATGCTGGCTTCATAGAAAGAGTTTGGAAGTTTTCCTTCCATTTCTATTTTTTGGAACAGTTTCAAGAGAAGAGGTGTTAACTCTTCCTTAAATGTTTGGTAGAATTCCCCTGGAAAGCCATCTGGCCCTGGACTCTTGTTTTTTGACAGCTTTTGATTACCAATTCGATTTCCTTACTGGTTATGGGTCTGTTCAAATTTTCTATTTCTTCCTGTTTCAGGTTTGGTAGTGTATGTTTCTAGGAATTTGTCCATGTCTTCCAGATTGCCCATTTTGTTGGCATATAATTGCCCATAATATTCTCTTATTATTGTTTTTATTTCTGTTGTGTTGGTTGTGATTTCTCCTCTTTAATTCTTGATTTTACTTATTTGGGTCCTTTCCTTTTTCTTCTTGATCAAACTGGCTGGTGGTTTATCAATTTTGTTAATTCTTTCAAAGAACCAGCTTCTGGTTTCATTCATCTGTTCTGATTTTTTTTTTTTGTTTCGATAGCATTAATTTCTGCTTCAATCTTTATT
>NW_026059765.1:0-35127 GCF_023721935.1 Panthera uncia | reverse complement strand
GGGAACAGAAGCCACCTTCTGCGCGCGCCGACTCCGCTCTCCCCCCCTCCGGGAGGTGGGGGCTGGGAGGCATCCCCGTCTCCGCCCCCTCCCCACCGTGCACAGAAAGATGAACTGGCAAGAGGTGAGAAGGGAAGGGGGCTCCGTCTCTCTTGGGTCGGGAATCAGTGGGCCGGAGCTCGCTGGCCTCCCACTAGCTCAGGGGCCGAGCCCGCAGAGCGCGGAGCAGAAAGGGTAGCTCCGCGGGCGCTTTCACTACACAGTCCCTGCTGTGGTGCCGGGGCAGTGAGGAGCGCAGAGGACCGTGGCGTAGGACGAGGCTAGGCCACCAGCTCCCCGAGCTTCGAAAGGAGAGGGAAGTGCGCAGAGGGTTGGCTGGGAGGAACCCGGCTGGGCGTGGAGGGGACGTGAGCAAGAAAAAAACAAAAAAAACACAAAAACCAAAAAAGCCTTCCCTTCCCCAAGGAGGGTCTCTGAACCCTATTCCCCCACCGCAACTGATTATTAACGAGGCAATGAGGAGCTTTTGTAATTCGACGCCCGGGAGCGGGTGATTGGTAGTAGTTAAGGTTGCCGGAAAAGGCCGAGGGTGGCCGGCTCTTCGCCCTCCCTCTTTCCTCGCTCTCCGCCCCTTTCTCCGCCCCACTCAGCTTTGCTCCGGGAGCCCTATGGGATCCGGAGCAGCTCGGCCGCTGGATTTTGAAGGGTAGGAGGCGGGGGAGAAAGATGACGCTAGCGGACGTGGCCAGCGTGGGGGCCGGGCGGTGCGCTGCAGGCCATCTGCCGGCTCCCCGGGACCCAGGAGTCTGCGCGCTTCAGCGGGGGCCTCAAAGGGCGAGACCACAGCCCCAACTAAATACGCTGAACTCCCCCCACCACGCCCCAACAGTGGTGCTTGTTTTCTGGAGGGGGATGTTAGGAGTGGTAGGGCTTCCTTTATCCACTAACCGCCCCCCCCCCATTCTACTGCATGTCTGAAGTGGGGGGTTAGGGGCTGGCAGGTGGGAGGGGCGGTGGACAGATGGCTGATGGTGGACGGGACATTTTCTTCTTCCCCAACAACACCTCCTCCCCTTTGTATCTATGTAGTTCCTTGTGTGAACGTTCAAGTCTTTCTCTAGAGAGACACGTGCAAATCTGAGCGTCATCCCAGGCCAGGGGTCCTGTTCTCCATCACCCTCATCCTACCCTGATGCTGACGGGGTCGTTAATTGCTGTTTACTATTAGGTTTCGTGTCAACCCTTGGCTTGTAGAGAGAAAATGCCAAACTGAGACCGAGAATTGATGCATTCTTAGGTAAAAGAAATCCAGAGATCATCCAAGAAGCTTTGCAGCCAATGCAGTATAGATTTTTCTCTGACCCTGCTTATCACATCGGAATGGGACAGATAAAATTTATCTGAGGACGGGGTTCCCACTCCCCTCTAGTTTTCCCTCCCCAGTTAGAAGAAGGAAGTTTTGTTTGAAGCAGGCACATCATAAATGTGTTAGCCAACCTTTCAGGTTTCTGCATTCTGTTCTTCACATACAGAAGTTACCCCACCAAACCTGCCCCCACAAGAGGGGAACTCTTGCAGACATTTGACTATGGATTCCCCCAGTAGCAAAGACAATTTTTCCCTAAACATTTACTTTTGAAATAGTATTTTTCTGTGACCTTTGACCCATCCCCAACCACGGTTAAGAGCGAGCCCAGCCAGGAAAGGTCACTCCTACCCCATTTCAGCACCTGGGGACACTTATTTCCGAGAAGGGAAAAGGAAAGGAGGCCCTCCTGGAGGCGGCTTCCTTGGGAGTGCCAGGCCTCCTGAGATGGGGAGGGACGCGGCTCCTGTCGGGGAGGCGGTAGGACGTGAGAGTGTAGGTGCTGGCACCGCGGACGATCTGCTTTCCGAACCAAAGTACGTTCTTTCTCCTTGCCTCATTCCTGTCCCTTTGTTGGCTTCTTCGGCCCGGGTTTGCGCAACCCCCTCGGCTGCAGGGCTTAGCGCCACAAAGCCGCCCGGGACCGCAACCGTTCTCCTGCCTCTGCTAGTTCTCGGCCTCTGTGCGGCTCTCCTTCCACTTCTCTTCCTCCCTCCGGGCCTCTTTCAGAGCCAGCATAGGTGGGGGTGTTTTTCTTGGGACCGCTTTCATGCACTTGCATAGAGGCCCGCAATCTCTCCGGCAGGAGACAGACCTGCCTCCGCGCGCTGCTCCCGGCTCCCGGAAGGCCGGACTCCCGCAGCTGAGCCTGCTCCGCCCCGGCTGGCCGCCCAGAGCGCTGCTCTCCCGGTGTTACTTACAAAGGCGGTCTCCTCTGGCCTCGAGCCCGCAAGGCTTCCGTAGCTCGGTTCTTCCCCCACCCCCCACGAAATCGTGGGGCTCATCCCGCCTTGTAGGAGACTCTTGGTTCTCCTGGCTTGTAGGCCAGTGCCCCACGACTGGAGCTAAAGTCTCTTTAAATGCCCTGGGAGAGTGGGTGAAAGGAGACCTTGGTCACTATTTAAATAATGGCCTGCAAGCGGCTTGCTGGGCTCAAAGCACCTCTTTCAGGGCTCTTCTAGAAAGGGAAGGAGCGAGGAGGAGACAAACGCCGCCGAGGCCCCGAGCTGCTCATGGCATCCGCGGCTCAGCCAAGCTGTTGTTTTAAAAGAGCAATAAAAATGAATTATGACTAAACGCCTTCTAACTTAATGCTTTCGGACGGGGATCCCCGGCAAATACGTAAGAGGATTTTTATTTGTGCATGTGTTCCTGCAATTGATCTCTTTGATGACATTCTCATTCATAGAAAGCGTTTGATTTATGAGCGTAGGACGAATCGCAAACAGCAGCGGCTCAGCCCTGGCTGCGGCCGGGCTGCCCGGCTCAGCTCCGCGCCTGGGGCTGGAGACCCGCCGGGGTCCTTACACGCCTCCGCCGCTGCCAGGATGTAGGGGGCAAAAGGGTGAAGGAAGATAGGGTGCAAACCCATGGAGAAAGATCGCGATTTCATTGTAACTTCCAAGCCTTAACTATTAAGAGCCGGGTTCCTAAATCAACCCGCCCCCCACACATGTTGCTTACACACTGCGTTTTCTCACGGTAAGTAGCCATCACAACAGAGCTCAGTAAGGAAAAAATCAGCATGGGGAGATATAAGAAGGGGGGGGGGGAGCAAGACAGCCCAGGAACGTGCCCTAGATTACATTTTATTGATATTTCATTTAAAGTGCTTTTTCTCTTTCTCTCTCTAGAAACTGGGTTAATTTATAACCTAGGGCGCAGAAACTCTCCATTTTAAATCTCAACTTGGTAACCTGGCTTCAAAGCTTTAATGATCCATTATTTGCCATGTAAACAGATTTAAGAATGAAATATTGATTTTTCTGACCCTGAAAAAAAAGAATCCTAGAATGACTGGACCAGAGGATTGGAAAGAACGCTTTCTGAAGTGCATTTTCCAGCTAGTAACCATGTTTTGTTTTATTTTTGTTTTCTCTACCTTTTAGGTCTGTTTGCCTGGACCCATCAACATCTGGGAGACTAATGAACCACACTGAAAATGTTTCCGGGGGATTGTGGGGGGGGGGGTTGGAATGTAGATGTTTGAACCAAATGTGTATAAATAAATGGTTTATAACTTAGTTATTGACCTGGAG
The DNA here is from genome assembly GCF_023721935.1 of Panthera uncia. Lineage (NCBI taxonomy): Eukaryota > Metazoa > Chordata > Mammalia > Carnivora > Felidae > Panthera > Panthera uncia. Next base: position 31,503 of record NW_026059765.1, on the reverse strand, counting down.
ACTGGTAGCTTGTTAAAGAAACTCCATGTTCCTTCTTCCTGGAGTTGGGCGGTTTCTGTAGGCACTTTTATTTCTCCACTTTCAAAAGCTTGGGCTTGGCCCAACTGTGAGGCTGCCCAATCCTGTTTCTATTACCAATTTAAATCTATGGCTTGAACCTCTACACTGAAAAACCAAATCCATTCCCTTTAAAAAGAGAGAAAAAAAAAACATTTCTCAGAAGTCCTATGTTCTGGCTTTCTTTTTTGTTATTGACTACTGAAGACTTTGAACATGCCCCCTTAATAAATATATTAAAATTGAAAAAGAAGATGAATTGTGACCAGAATTTTATTTACCAAGTTAGACTAAAAGAAGAAAAAGAAACCGTTATGAGCCTTGAGAAAGAGGGGGGAGAAAAAATAAGAAAGCTACTTATAGCAAAGGAGAATTTATTCTACCAAAAATACTCATGACAATGCATCCTAATGTAATACAAAAATAAAAAGAAAGTGAAGATACAAGTATATGATCACTTTCTTGCAGGCCTCATATATTGCTTTCAGGAAATCACATAGAGGGGTGTTGGATTAGATTTAGAACAACTAAAACTCCAAAATAATCTGTAAAAGATGGCTCTGAAACTGGACCAGGAGAATCACTAAACAGAAAATCTTCCACATTTAGAGGAGAGAGAGGGTAGGTCAGGAAGAAAAGAAAATAAAAATCAACTCTCAGAATAAAAGAAGGCAAAAGCACCTGGTCAAAGGGGTTTTTGTTTTGTGATGCTTTGTTTTGCTTTAATGTTTTTAGTAATTCAGATGCTGCAAGTCGATTGTGGTGAGTGTGTCTGTAAAAAAGTCAAAGCTGTCAGCTGAAATATCTACGGGACTGTCGAGGGAACCTGGCAAACTGGGCGAGACTGCATCTGAAAGCTGCAGGCAGGAATCTGTGGAAAAAACGTTAAAGTCCTGCAAAGAGGGGACCTCGAGGGCCTCGGGACTGTCATTGTTTAGGCCTGAGCCACAGTTCTGGCCCATTGTTGACAAGCAGTTAGAAACAGTGGGTGACTGGTGCTGAAAATGTTTCAGATTTTTCTCATTGCTGGTTAAAGGCGAAACTGGGAAACTTTGGGAGTCGCCATTGTGTCCATTGGGAGCCTGCTGCTGAGAGAGGGCATTTTGCTGAAAAGTGTAACCTTCCCTCTCCAGAAGGGCCCCGGAGACGCTCAGGGCTTGCTCAAAGAGCGACTTCTCTTCCTCGTCCTCCTCCACTTTCTCAGAGTCTTCGAGGCTTTTAAATTTCCCCTCGCTGTTGTGGTTCTCCTTGCACTGGGTCTGCCTCTTGTGCTTCATCCTCCGGTTCTGAAACCACACTTTCACTTGTCTCTCAGTCAGATCCAGCAGCGCTGCGATTTCCACCCTTCGGGGTCTGCAAAGGTACTTGTTGAAATGAAATTCTTTCTCCAGCTCTAAAAGCTGCGTGTTGGTGTAAGCAGTTCTCAGGCGTCGGGAGCCCCCGCCGCTGCCATCGGCGATTTCCAGGGATTCTGCGGAAAGGGAAACCAACAAGAGACACGCGCACAGTTGGAGGTGGAGGGGTCCGAGCGGGGTTATTCCACTGGAGAATAAATATAGCAGAAAAGATCAACTGCAACAAAATGGCCGCCCCTGGATGCAGTGGAGCTATTGTGCTGCCTTTCCTGGGAGCCCAGCCCGGGGAGACCCCATCTCTTTCCACCTCCACCAGATTCCTGCCTGTGGCTCCCCCCAACCTCTCCACCCGGGAGCAAACTTTATATTAGCCACACCACAATTTATAATTAATGCATCAGCTGCTTAGCTGAGCAAGAGCGATCTATCACTCTTCATTACTGTCAAAAAGCCAAACTCTAGGACAACTAGACAAGAGGAGGTCAGTTCCAACTCAAATAAATCATCCCACATTACACAAGTTAGGGAAAGTTCCCCCCCCCTTCTTAAAAATATATATATGTCTCATTGTGCAGCGCAGGATCCCTTTTCTCTCCATCACACCCACTCCTGAGCCCACAGGGGAAGGGAAGGCAGCCAAGCATCTCTCCCTCTCTCCCCCTTCTCTCCCAGCCCACGCTCCCCTCCCCCATAACCGCTCCCCGGGCAGCCCCGAAGGAGCAGAGGGTCCCGGGACCTGGGGCCAAGTCTTTGGACTGACCTTTGTGGCTGAGGCAGGCAGGGCCGGTGGCGGCGGCGGCGGCGGCGGCGGCCGAGGCGGGCGGCAGCGCGGTTTTCTTGGCCGCCTTCTTCTCCTTCATCCAGGGGTATTCGGGCGGCTGCAGGGCGCCGGCGGGCACTGGGCTGCCGCGGCTGCCCGCGGGGCTCGGCTTGGGGCGGCCGCCAGCGCCGTGGCGAGGGTGACTGCCCGGGTTCAGGCTGGGAATGGTCTGCTCAAAAGGAGGAGGAATCAGTGTCGAGTGTGAAAGCGTCGAGGTCTTGATTGATGAACTTTGAAATGTATCAGCGACAGGGGGAAAAGATGTCAGGCACTCAGCGAGCGACGGCTGGCTATTGATAAAACCAATCTCTCGCTCAAATTCGTAATTCATGGCCTTCTCCTTGGAGCCCCCTCGGAGAAAAAGTTCCCTCTTCTGGAGGGGCTTTGGGGGGGCAAGGCCCGGGAAAAAGGCGAGAGCAGAGGAAAAAAAAAATCTATCATAGAAGATCGCTGCTGGGGTGTTTTTTTTCTAATTCACTGATTACAGCCGTATGGGGACCGCGCTACTATTAAACTATTGAATTCATGGAGACAAGGTTGAAATTGGACCGAATTGGCTGTCACATGATTGCTTCTGCCCAATGACAATTTGGGCTTTAATCAAAAGAAGCCACTGTCTGTTTGATTGATCCAAAAAAGTCGGGAAGGAACGCCTCATTGGGGGCCAGCGAGGCTTTATTTACACTTTTTTCAGGGCAAAAATACATATATGTGGGTGTGGGTGGGGATGCCCGGGAGTGCGTGGGGGCGAGGGTGCCTGCCTGCCTCCTGATCAGCACAGAACCTGGTGTGTGCGCTTGGGAGTGTGTGTGAGTGTGTGAGTGTGTGCGAGTGTGAGCCCTGCTGCCGGGCCCGCCGGCGGCCGCCCTCTAACTCCCCCGCACACTCCGCGCATTGTTTGGGACTGTCGGGAAGACGCCTCGCACCTCACAAATCATCTAAGCACCTCAGTCTGACGCCTGCAGTCATTAACAAAGTAATCCATTAATCTTCAAAGTTTTGACACCCGAGAGCCCCGCATCCCAGCCACATAAGTTCTGCTAAGGCAGGAGGAAGGAGCAGAGGGAGAGGGGAGATGAGACTGGGAGAAGAAAGAGAGAGGGAAGGAGGAGTGAGGGAGAGAGACAGACAGAGACAGACAGAGAGAGAAGACACAGAAAAGAGGATTCATTTTGGGGTCTCCCCTCTTTTATTTCCATTTTCCTCTGCCTTTTCTAAAACCAGTTACTGGATCTCAGAAGTGATTCCTGTTTTCCTTCCTCTCTTTCCTTCCCTCTTTTCCTCTTCCCCCCTGTCCCCTTCCCTCTCTCCTCTGTCCACCTCTCCTTCCCCAAACCCCTCCCGCATGCCCTCGCCCCCCTCCCAAAGCCCAGCTCGGAGTCTGCGCCCCCCCCCCTCGCCGGACCCGGACCCCGGCCCATTGTTAGCCGGCTTTTCCAAGGCAGCTATGCATCTGGCTCCAGAGGGAAGCGGAAGACGGGGAGGCGGCTCTCGAAGCTTCCCAACCTTCCGGTGCCATCAACTTTTCAGGAGTGGCTCAAGAAAGATAGATGCATGTGCCAAGCAAGACAACAACCCCAGGTTCATGTGTCCAAATCTCTGTAGCCAGGGCGGCGACCAACCAAAGCAATGCCACCCGGAGCAGGCTCCTGCGGCTCCTGGCATTCTGGGTTTCATACCCGTAGGGCTCGGGTGCGGTGAGTATTTCTGATTTCCAGGAAGTCTGTTGGAAGTTAGCAGCAGGGAAGGAGAAGGCGCTTATTCCTCTCTCTCTCTCTTTCCCTTTTTCTTTCCCTCTCTTTCTTCTCCTGGTCCTTGTCGCTCTGATTGGGGGCTGGTTGGTTCAGATGCAATTCGTGTTCCCTGGCAGCCCAAATTGTCTCCCGCACCTTTCCGCTCCTTGGCCACCAGGGATGTTTGCACTCAGGTTCTGTTGTGGGCAACAGCATCGCAGGTGAGAGAGGGCAACCTCAGGAGGAATTATAAACGTTCTCTTTTCTCTGCTCACTCTCTCCTTTTTCCAATTCGGAGACTTGAGACTGAGGGCATCGTGGACTGTGCTGGAGGGTTCAAAAGATAACACCTTTAGGTACCAAACAATAACTTTTTAAAAATCCACCAAGCCAGAAAGAGGGGAGGAGGCTGAGAGAGAAATCTGAAGGTATCTCTTTTCCCTCAAACCCTGAGGATGATGATTCGCTTTTGCTTCCTTTGAAATGGACCGAGTGATCAGACTCCCCCAGGCCGGCAGGCATCCGTGGCAGGAAAATAAATCATTCTGATGGCCAGGGAGAGAGAGGTTGGTGGGGGAGAAAAATCTACGTAGAAAACAAGAAAGGCCGACCGCAGCACAAGGCTAGGACTCCTTCTCTAAGGCCGGCATCAAAGGGGGCTTGAGTTGGAAATTACATATAAAGTGGCCTCCGTCATTGACTGGCCCACAGCATTGCCTTACAGATAGAGATGCTATTTTGGAAAATGTGAGGTTTTTCAGTTTTCTTGCTTTTATTCCAAACAAAGCTCTGAAGGAAGTCTGGGCGCGATCAATCTTGCTCACCAAAAGCCTTGACAGCTTCTGGCCCTTAAGAACACATTTCAGCTTCGAGCTCTTTCCAAGATCAAATGTGGCCGAGCAAAGAGGAGAGCAGGAAACGCAAGTAAACAAGGAAAACTAGTCTTTTAAAATATATCTTTCTGGCAGCAGAAAGAGTTATAAGGCTGCTTTTAGGAAAGGTGCTTTGCAGATTCTGGGATAGCAGCTTTTGCCATTTGCTTTTACCAGAAATAATATTGAGGGGTTAAGGGGAGGGGGAGCTACGGAGAGAGAGCAGCGCTGCCCCCATATCGCTGAGGCTTTGTCAGGGGCTGCGTGGGTGAGAGCTTTCTGCTCGCCTCAGCGGCCTTAATTCAAACACCATCTGGAAGCAAACCCTTTTCTTTGACCATTCAACACTGAAATCTTCCCCAAATCTATTGCTTTAACCCAGGAATCTTTTAATAAGGACTTATTTTTAATATCTTGGAAGCTGGAGGTGAGATCAATATTTTTTCTTTGAAACCCAAAACGAATGTTTTGATTGCCAAGATATGGGAAATCATATTGGAATTTCATTTAAAAATCTGTGTCCTGAGGGAGGAAGGATTCCTCCAAACCAGTTGCCTCTCAGCTAAATAGCAGATTTTGGAAACGGGTTCAAATAGTGATATCCCTGAAAGATTTCCCTCTCTGAATGGATAGAGCTCCCTGGCTCTCTCTCTCTCTCTTTCTGTCTCTCTTTCTCCACTGTTCCTTATTTTACTAGGTAATTTTATACACTTCTCTAAAATTATTACTCATAAGACTTCCGTGTTGCTTAGCCTGCTCAGTTCAGATCTGAACAACTAAAAGAGCAGATGCTCCAGTCCTCACAAAGACTGGTTTTCCAGACTCTGCATTTCTGAGGTGCGCCATATTTCGGCAGGGAGGTTGGGGTGGGGTGGGGAGTAGATCTACTCCTTCTGTAACCCAAACTCTTTCAAAAATGAAAAAAAAAATGTGTATCAGGAGCCCCTGAACAGATATGGGAGAAGCATCTCTGGCTGTGAGAGAAAAACTCAGATCTCTACAGCTACCTGGCTTTATACCTTCAGAGCCTTTTTCTTTTTCTTAAAATGTGAAAAGGTTCCCTAAAAGCAGCTCCTGTGGACCCAGGAGATACCCAAAAATGGCTCCAGTGCCTGTTTCTAAAGATCAGCTGAGGGAGCTTCTCAGGGGAAAGATAGTGGCCATGATGACGGATATTTTGGATTGCAAACAAAATGGCGACATTTTTCACCTCCGTCTCTGAAAGATACAATCCAGGGAGAAGGAGGATTTATTTCTCACATCAGATGCTTCTGATCCCCAGACGCAGGTGGTTCCTTGCTTCCAATTTAGAAAGGGGATGTTGATGGGGATACAGTTCTGAGGCTTACACTTTCTGAATTTGGTTCCTTCTCCAAGCAGTTCTTTAATCTGAAGATGAAAATATTTCCCTTTCCTGTGCCTGCTTTTGCCTCTGCCAGCCAGTCAGTAGGTAGCCTTATCTTAAATCCAGGAGTAGAAATGTAACATTTAGCTCCTGAAGCATCATGAGAAAGAAATACTTATAAAATTGCATTTTTATTAGAAAGATGCCAATCTCCCTTATCTCCCCTCCTCCCCCTGGGGCCACAGAAGGAGAACGAGGAGGGATGAAGGAGAGGAAATAAATCCAGAGAATGCCAGATCCCAAATTCCAGGATGAAGCCAAAGCTGGGACTCAAACAGTCCAGGGAAGGGCTCGGGGAGGCTCCTGGGAGTTCAGCCTTTCTTTTCTTCAGCCGGAGACCTGGGTGAGGCTGTCCGGTTCGAGCCTCCTAGCTCCCCGTGGCGATTTTAGGAGTGATTCTTTCCTCCTAGTGCGATAAAGGACCGAAAAGCATCTACAGAGAGTCCGGTTGCTCGAGAAAATGCTCGCCATCCTCCGCGCGGCTGGCGATTCCCAGGGTTAAGGCATTGACTGGTCCTCTTCGACCTAGAGGAAGATCTTGGAGAAGACCGCCCTGCCTTACTCCCCAGCGGGGCCTCTCGGGCACCTGTGCGTCCCCGCCGCGCTTCGGCCCGCGGCCTTTTGTTTCTCCCGCACTCTGCACTCACGCAGCTTCTGCGCCTGCGGCTGGCCCCTCCGTGGCAGCTGGGAATCAGGCTGCCCAGCGGGCTGGCGTTCGGCGGTTTGCAAAGCTGCCCGCCTCCGGGAGCTCCTACAGCCTTCCGAGAATTCGCTGCGCTCCCGGGCGAGCCGCCCGGCCAGGCCCCACTCCGGAGCTAGAGGGCTTGCCGCGGCCTGCTCAAGCCAGTTCGCCTCTGCCTGAATTCCACGCAGACCCCCGTCTTCGGCCAAAGAACCCCTTCTGAACACGGATATTATTCAGAATAAAAACTTTATTTATTTTTTTTTGTTTAGTTTCTCAGAATGTGAGCAGCAAGGAATGTAGAACTCTCGAAACAAATCTAGCATTTTTCACGTTTACAGATTGTTGTTTTTTTTTTTTTTTTTTTTCAGTTTGGCCGGATGTTACAAACCTAAATCAGTCTTTTCAAAAGCTGGATCCTCTCTGGTATTATTGCATCATTACCGTTTTTATAAAGGAATTATATTTCCCTTTCAAATAAAAAAAATTTTTCTATGTACGCCAATACACTATTGAACAAAAGGCCCAAGAAACCTTCTGAACAATCAGGGTACAGAATTTCTTTAATATAAATACGAACGGATGGGGATAAATAATATTTAAAACTTAGATTATTCAATGCTTGCAAAAAAAATATAAATAAATCTGACTGTTCACCAGCATACACACACGGAAAGACGTACACTTAGTCGTCCTTGCACAGGGAGCCCCTGTTTCAAAGCGCCTTTGATTTTTTTCTCGCTCTTTACAAGAAGTGCAATTTAAAAAAAATCTAAAAGTTAAAAAAAAAAAAGTAATTGCTTCCCCTCGGGAGCCATAATGTACGAACAAATTCACATTGAAGAACTCGGCTAGAAAATTTGTTCATATACCCTGTTTCTGATCAAAGAGTAGAGAAAGTAAAGGGTGCAGGGCCAGCGGCCGAGCGAGGGGGTAGGAGGAGATAAACATCGCTACTGATACTGACAGCCATTCCAGCAACCAAGATTGCTACGTCACATAAACTATAAAAACGCGTTACCAAAGAAAACAAAACGAGGGGGAGGGGAAGGTAGAAGGGGCGGAGAACAGAAAAGAGAGGACAGGAAGAATCTTAAAACAAAACAAAACAGGGAAACGACGAAGAAAGGTGGGGGCGGGGGGGGGGGGGACTCTCCTGGCGCGCAGCCCCGAGCCCACCATCACAGGTGGGTGAGCTTGGGGGCTTCCTGAATTCTTCCCTGAGAAGGATGGTGGGCGGTAAGGTCCGTGTAGGTGGGGTGCGGCTCCCCTGGCCCGGGCCCGTGATGGTGGCCGCTGCCCAGTGGCCCAGCACCCCCGTAGTCCATGGCTGCCGAGGCGGCGTGGGGGAGGTGAGTTAGGCCAAAGAGGGCAGGCCCAGAGTTGCTCATGGGCTCCACATAGCTGCCCCCCACGAAGACGGGGCTTCCCTGTAAGTGTGGGGTCCCATAGCTGCCGTTGCCCTGCAGGCCATGAGCGTGCGGGTCATAGTCGGGTGTGCCCCCTGCCCCCGCCGCGGTGTAGCGCTTCTGTGGGGGCGGTGGGGGCGCGCAGCTTGGCAGGGGTGCGGGGTAGGAGGCGGGGGGCAGCCCATAGGCACCCTGGGGAGGCTTGGAGAAAGGCGGGGGCGACTGGGGCTCGTATGGGACGCTGTTGACCAGCGAATGCATAGAGTTCAGATAGCCGCCCGCGCCGGGGGGCACCGGGCTACGACTTGGGGACTGGCCCCCTGATGACGTCAGCATGCCCTTGCCCTTCTGATCCTTCTTGTACTTCATGCGGCGATTCTGGAACCAGATCTTGATCTGGCGCTCTGTGAGGTTCAGCAGGTTGGCCATCTCTACCCGGCGCGGCCGGCACAGGTAGCGGTTGAAGTGGAATTCCTTCTCCAGCTCCACCAGCTGCGCGCTCGTGTAGGCGGTGCGCGCCCGTTTGGACGACGCTTGCCCAGGCGGACTCTTGTCGCCAGCGCAGCTCTCCCCTGCGAGGACAGAGGAGAGAGGAAGAGTGGCGTCAGGGGCTGCCCGAGGCCCCGCCTAGCCCCTGAACCCGCCAGGCCCCTCCTCACTCCAGGGCCCAAGATCCCTCGGTCTGTCAGGGCCCAGAAAGGGGGAGGAGGAACTAGGTGCTGTCCTCTGTCCTGGAGGGGAAATAGTGCCAGCAGCTGGGTAGCTAGCCCCTCATTCAGTTAAGGTGCAAATCACAGGCTTCCCTAAGGGCAAGAGATAGGAAAGCAGAACCCCCAGTTTGCCTTCCTGATCTGTATTTCCTTCCTGGAGCTATTCACTTTCTGAACCATGTAGTCATTCAGGCCTATCAGACTACAAGCTCCCTATGGGCAGGTCTCCCATCTTCATTCCCTTCACAGTAACTGGGATGTGGGGCACCTATTATACACTCAATAAACCTTTCTCTCTTTCACTGTCTGATGGAAGGATTGCACAGTTGCCTCAACTGGCCACTTATTTGGTCTACCCAGTGGAGACAGGTGGAGTGGAAGCCCCAATCTGGAAGGCCTTCTGTGCCCAAAGGAAGAGATCACATTGAAAGTACCAATTTCTGGTGGGGAGGCCCAGGCCCCTGGCGGGGTCCCTTTAAAGCGTTCTTCATGTTATCAAGCTGCCTCCCCAATTTAATCCACTAATCTTGTACCCTCCTATCCTCCCCTTCGCCCTACCCCCACCTTGGTTCTGCAGGGTCCCAGATGCTCAGGCTCAGAGCAGAGTACTGGGAACTGGAGAAGGCAGGGGGAAAGGTAACCAAGATGCTGGGAAGCCTAAGACCCAGGCCCTGTCCTCTAGTCTAGTTTCTGGTAGGCCCAAGTGGTTCCTATTAGCATGACAAGTCCAAATCCCCACCCCCAGGAGATCCCTGGCTGCCTTCATTGTACTAAATCTGAGTAGGGCCTTCCCAGAGGTAAGGCAGCCACTCCATCTACTGGAGCAAAAATTAAAAATAGGCTCTGTTTATAGGCAAAGCATTGATTCTGACTTGGATGGTGACTAGGCCTGCTTTTATTCTACCACATTTCAGTGTGGGATGGATGTCACTGTTCCACTAGAAAGGAGTTATGCTAAAAAGAGAGTGTGGAGCTCAGGTTTGCTATGCCCAAAGGTCCTAACTCCTAGAGTGTAACAAGAAGGGGTTCCAAACTCACTAGGCCCCACTTGCTCTTGAGGAAGTCAAGAGAGACTCTCATCAGGTCTGTCTGGGGGTTTCCTGGACACAGAGTCCTGTCACCCCCCTAGTTGAAGGAGAAGGAGCTGTTAGTTCTTGAAAATGTTCCAGCGCTCCCAGACTGTGACTGGAGGTAGCCTGGGGAGCCGGGAGCCAGGCCAGGGGACCCCTCCTCTAGAAGGTACGGCTTTACCTGAGCTGGAGCCGCTGGTTTTCTGCTTTGTGTTTTGCCGAGACTCTTTCATCCAGGGGAAGATTTGTTTGGCCACGGTGGGTGAGTTGAGTAGGGGGCTCTTGGCTGCGCTGGCAGGCGTGGGGTTGCTGCTGGCATTCTGAGGTGGGGAAACTGAAGAGGGGGGCGGGGGCGCGGCAGGAGCGGGTGCTGGGGGCTGTGGCGGGGGTTGAGGCTGCTGTGGAGCAGGGGGCGCGGCCTGGGGGGGCGGCGGGGCCAGGGGGGGCTCGCCGAGGCCTGGGGGTTGGCTGGGTGGGCCACTCAGGGTGCGCAGACACGCCTCGCTCAGCTCGTGCGCCTTGGGGTGGCCCCCGGCGCTGGCGGGCGACTGGAGTGAACAGGCAGGTCGGTGGTACTCGCCATCAGTGCCCAGTGCCGAGGACGCCGGATACGGCTGCTGATTGGCATTATAAGCGAACCCGTTGGCTGCCTGGTAGGGGTAGCCACCGTAGATCGCCGAACTGTCGTAGTAGGTCGCTTTTTGCATCGCGTTGTCTCACAATCTTGATCGCACACTCTGACAGGGGCTTGACACCCTTGAGGGCGCACATTGGCACGCCCCCGCGGTCACGTGATACTCCGCCGCCAATGGCTGCCCCGCGCAGACCTGGGGGGCGAGAATCGCAGCGCGGTGAGGGCTCCGCGCAAATCCATCTTACTCTCAATAGCTAAGTGACATGAAAGCCATAAAAGAAAAAGTGGTCAGCAATATTTAGCAGCACGACTTGGCCCCGGGCGCAGAGAGCCGCGCTATAAAAAGCCGCTGGAATTTACTGGCAGCTACAAATATTTGCTTAACTTGCGTCTGGAGTTAGGGGGTTTTCCGGGGAGAGAGGAGGAGAGTAAGTGAGGGCTGGAAGCCGGGACTCCAGAACCGGAGTCCTAAAGAAGAAAGGTTGATGGGCTAGAAAGGAACAGGGCTGGGATTCTTCTTTTCCAGGAGAGAAGAAACTTGGGGTGTCCCTTCGTCTCTGCTCTTTGGCCTTGTCCAGCGAGCCCTGCGACTCCTTCCCTCTCAGGATCATGGGTAAGGGGGCAAGGAGGCAAAGGAGAGCTTAGGTTGCCAATTTGTTCTCCAATCCTCGCTTTAGGACTAATATTTGGCAAAAGAGCCCTGATGCGGGGTGACTTCCCATCGAGCCCCTTCTTGGATCTTTCAGCACCCAAGACAGGTATGCACAAAACATTTTCAGGCAATTGCCCTACTACCCCGCTGGATTTCAGAAGCTGAGCTTGTTGGGCAGTTAATCTACCCTTGGGCAGGGGATATGACCTACCTCCTCCAAATGAGCCCCTTGTAGCCAAGAAGGGAAGAGAAAAAACTTTGGAGGGGACATCCTGCGTGGGAAAGGACCAACAACAACACTTGCTCCAGCAAGTCAAACTCAAATCCTGGACAGTTCTTTTCTCCTTTCCTCTCCCTATTTCTCAGGCTTGACCCAGCAAGCCACTCCCACCTCTTCTCCCCTGTTACAGAAGGTCCCCAGACCCTCCTGCCTTGGACTTTCTGAGGTGCTGTTATTCAGGATAACTATCAAATTCTACCTGTTAAAACATGATGGATTAGAGAAAAAAACAACCCACCAGGAACCTGAAAAACCAGCGTTCATCTCCATGACCACGGCTTGAACTCTCCCTCCAACTTAACGATAATAGGTTCTGTCTTAGAAACTGCTATGTAATTTGATGTATGGGGGTCATTTGGCTCCGGACGAGGGATGGAAGCACAAGCCATAAAATCCTGCCAGAGTGCCCTGATCTTTGTGTGCTCTTGTTGTTGATGTTTGTTACTTGGCCTATTTACCTGCTTCAGAAACACCAAGTAAAGGTCAAGACTGGAAATCTTAAAAGCAACTGAAAGCCTTCTCAACCCCTTATTAAAAATATATTATTTAGAAAGCAGTTTGCAGAAGTGAAATCTGTTTTATTTTTGTTTTCAACCTGTGCATGGTCAATCTCTCGTTCTCAGCTGAGAAAAGTTCTACGTGAGTTAATATGCATACACACACACACACACACACACACTCAGAATGTTAGTGTGACCATTTAAGAAAAAATACAATGACAAATTCAAGAAGAAAATGGTTTAGTTCATGCCCCAACTATGTATATTTGAGTCCTGGAGTCATTCAAGTTCTCTAGGAATAGCAGACACTTTGTTAACTAGAAAAAGCCATCCACAAGCAGATGACTACAATTTTGTTTTTAATAATGGGCTCCTTTGGATTTCATTATTAAACCAACAATCTGACCAACATATGGAAAACAAGCACAATTAATTTTCCAGAACCTCAATTAAAAATTACAGCTTCCCTTATTCAAAGTTAGTGTGTGTGATCCTGAGCCCTGGAGTATTGTTTCTATTTTGGAAGCTACAGATACTATGATCAAAAATTTAAAAAGGATAAAATAAATTTTAAAACTGAATAGTAATTGAATGTCTCAGTTTCCTGCTCTTTCATTGAAAATAGTTCTATTACATTTGGCAGTGTTACTGTCTGCCATTATAAATTTTTAAGATACCAGGCTTGTGTAAAATAAAATGTCAGGTTAAGAAAATTACTCCAGACACCTGAACAGCAAGATATTAGATAAAACAAAATAAAGGTGATTTTGAATGTGCAACATTTCAAGTGACTTTTCAATCCATTATCACAAGCTACACTGGCCTGCTGCTTACTTAAGCCTTTTCATCAAGTTGATCATTGTCTTGTAAATAACAAAAATACCATTAAAAACCAAAGAGCACACAACAACCCCCATAAACTAAAAATATGAATTCACCTTGGAGATCCCACCAGAGTCCTTCCTATTGTTTGAGGTCAGCAGACAACCACCTTGGGACCCACACAGTTCTCCCCTCCCACCCCACCCCAGCCCCCAAAGTTTGCAATCCAGTAAAGAAGTTGGAGATCTGCCAGTCAGGAAACTTGCTTTGCACCCCCTCAAGCAAGGGCTGGGGGTGGGAGGAGATTCCTCCTAAAAGATCTGTTTCTGGACAATAACCCCCAGGTGCAAGAGCTGAAAGAGAGTTGAGGAGGCTAAATTGAGTGCAGAAAGCAAGCCCTATTGTCTTTCTGGAAGATCTGCCCAAATTCAACCTCCTTCCTTCAGACACCGCTCCCTCTTTCCACTCCCGCCCCTTCCTCAGCCTGCCCTCACCCCGAGTTTAAGCGGGAATATCGGGTAAGAGCCCCCTCGTCCCCTTGCCCACCCCTCCCTCCCCAACCCAGAAAAGTTGGGGCTGGGCTAGGGGAGAGGGAAGAGGTGGGGGCGGGGATGGGAAAGCGGCCTGAACTCGAAGTGTAAGGGTATCAGTCACTGCCGGGAAGGAAGCTCCGGCTTGTGAACTCTTCTTGAACCGAGATTTAAGTCTGCAGCCATAAATCACCGAGACGTAAACTCCGCCATTCAGCGCGGAGAGCGGCCGGTTGTGGCCCTGCTTACCTTAACTTCTGATGAGCGCCGCAAGCTCAGGCTCGGGCTCGGGCTTGGGCTCGGGCTCGGGCTCCGGCCCCCGGCCCGGCTTAGCGGCCCGGCCGGGTCCCCTAGGCGCGGGATGGGCACCGACCCTCAGCATCAGCCGAGACGGCTGGCGGGAGGGAGACCCCGAGGCCCGGACGCCGCGGCGCAGAGCGTGGCCGCCTCGCTGCTCCGGCACGGCTCGCCCAGGGCGGACTGGGGCGGCTTGGACCCCCCCCTCCCACCCACCCCACCCACCCACCCCTCCCCCACACCCCCGCCCCCTGCCCTTCCCGAGGGCAGCAGCCGTGGCCCGGAGATAAGCGCTAGCGCGGCGCAGGGCTCTGCCTGGGCTAGTGGCACCGACTTGGGTATGTTTCTTATGAATATTACACGCGGAGCAGCGTCTGGCTGGGGGGGTGCGGTGGGGGGTACTGGGGGCGGGCGGGAGGGGAGGCCGAGGCGGCTGGGGAAGCGCGGGGCGGCGTGGGGGATGGGGCTGAGGCGAGGGGAGGGACAGGAGCGAGAGGGGGAGCTCCGCGGCGGCGGGAGGAGGGCAGCCTCCCCCCAACCCCCAACGCCCTCCCTCTCCTCGCTTCTAGGCGTCACTAAAGTCCAGGAAAATTATGCTAATGAGGACAAACGGCTCTCACAAAGGGGCTCTCTTGCCGGGCTCTATTTCTTGGGAATCCATTTGAGAAACCATGTAACCCTCTGCCCTGAACACTTCCAGTTGGGGTGCAAGGGGAAAGAGAACCATAAGGAGAGTCCCCCAGACTTTGAGCACTTTACCAAATCTTCCACCCCCAACCTGAGAACCTCAAAGGCAATCCTTGGGGGACAGGGATAGGGCCTCCCTTCTCAAGAGACCTCCCCAAGAGCCAACTGGGCTGTCTTTCATTATATTTTTAGGCAGAAACTCTTAAAATCCTGGCAGCCAAGAGGGAAGTAACCTGGGGGAAATGGACACAAGTCCAGGCAGTGAAGTGGGATGCGCTGGGCTCAGGTACGTACTAGGGTGCCTAGAAACCCGGGTCTCCAGCTTTTCTATGCCTACTTCATAGTACAGACGGGCAGCTCACTCACAGGAAAAGACAGATAAAACTCTGACCCCAACACAAACCGACATCTATAATGTTTTCTTCTCTAATTAGTGGTATGCAGGGACACTGAGCAAAGGAAAGGCCTGGGTGTGCCCCGCAATACTGCCACAACTTTAAGGAGGATGGTCTTTCTCTCTTCTAATGCCTCCCTCCACTCTCCAGCGAACTCTGCAAGGGTATGTGTGTGGCAAAAAGAGAAATGGAGCTTTCATGCAATTCCAAGGTGTCAACGGCCAGTCCTTCTCAAAGGAAGGTGTTAAAAATATAAGTAGTATGTTTAAACTGTCAGGGAGCCAAAGTGTCACCTTAAAGCAAAAACAAAGCCAAGGGAAAAGGGAGAAATCAAAAAGCACTCCTGGCCAGGGTGGCCTCATGCATACCAATGGTTTTTGTCATTTATGGCTGGGCAAGATTTATGACCCGGCGCCCCAAAGCTGTAAACAGAGCACAAAACAGCAAACACTTGCTCCTTATGGCATATTGCGGCAGCGCAACTTAAAAGGGGGAGCCGGGCGGCGTAGGAGGTGAGAGCCGCCGCAAAAATCGCTCGGCTGCATTTTCTCTTCAAACTGGCCTGGTCGGATGTGGCATTTGAAGAAAGAAGGCGTGGGTCAATAATCAACCCGCACTTTCTCCTCCAAACTGCTGACACGACTCTCACCGCCTTCTCAGCCAAGCCAGCTGCAGGGAAGGCCAGCTTTCCGTGAGAACCTGCCAGGGGAGGGGACCGCCTGGGCCAAGAGGGCCGAGGGTTCCGAGGTGAGGGCTGGGGCATCTGGGGCGCCTACCTTTTCACCCGCACCAAGACTGTGCCGGGCAAAATGCTGGGACTGGACTTGAAGAGCCATGGGAGTTGAGGGAGAGCTGGGGTGGGAGCTTGGGACAGGGTCTCTGCTGGATGGTCCCAGACTAGATGGCTTCTGGGCAGCTGGCTGCAGTGGGCACAAATCTGGCTCTGACCTCAAGACTGGTCTCACACCCTGGCATGCAGACCTCCGGGTTTGGGCCTCTCTGCTGAAATCCACAGGACTGGCTTTTAGAGCAAGGCAGGCGATGTGATTAAAGGTAATAATTTATGATTGCTGAAGGTTCTGTGTTACTGTTTTTTAAGAGAAAAATACCGCCTGCCGATTTTCACTGCCAGAAATTGCCCACTGCTGCGGCTGCGGTGTCTTTTCTAGGCAAATCCCGCAGCCATTCACCCTGCTCAGCCAAAACCACTGAGGTTATCTTTGTGGAAAGGACCCCTTCGCTCCCCCAAACCCCCCTCCTCAGTCCCTGTGCTCCCTTATGTCTTGCCCACCGGGACTAGAAGAAAACATTTTCCCAGCGCTAGAAAAATATCTGAAATAGCGAAGGTGTGCTTGTGCCTCTCTACCCTTTGCAGGGGCCTCCTTGAGAACAGGTCTGCGGGTTGGGGTGGGGGGGCGCTGGGGTCCCTGCAAGGCTGTCTATAAGCCAGGGAGGAAGGTAAGGCACAAGAGGCACTGAAATCTGGGAATGGAGAGGAAAATTAATGAGGAAATACGCTTGCCTGTGAGGGTGAGGCTGGCATTTTGAGGGTAAAAGGGGACTAGCTTGTTTTTTATAGCTGCAGTTTAGCTATTATGGAGTGGCTTTAGCTCCTTGCATGAAGGAAAAACCAACTGGTGCTCTATAAACTGGACTACTGGTTTCTTTTCACTGTGCACACTTTTATACAGAACCAGTTTGAGAGTCCATCCCTAGATATTTATTCCGCTGGCTGGCACTGAAGTGACAATAAAAAGATGCCTTTAACAAACCTCCATTCCCTCTCTCATTCTTTCTAGCGAAACTATATTATTTATGAGTCTTTAACTGGGTCAAAAATGCGCCAGAACTGGGTCATAAATCATATGAAATGCTGACAAGTAATTGAACAGCAATTAAAGCTTACATTTTATTTCCAAGGGGTGTTTTAGGGCACTTGAAACCGCCTCAGTTAAACACGGTTAGCGCCCGAGGACGGCAGCGGGGGAGGGTAGAAGCAGCGTTTCCCTTCTGGGGATGTAAATCCCTCTCAAGTAGGGGAAACCTGATTTGATTTTTTTTTTCAAGTACAGAAAGAAATAAGATTTTTTTTTTGTTTAAGTCACGGAGAAAATCTGATTCCCGACTCCTTGTAGACACCCCTTTCCTCCACCCCAAGATCTCCAAGAGCAGAGAAAAGTGAAGTTTCCTTCACCGTTTCAGGGAGTTTTCATCCTTCCCAGGAGTGCTGGGTCTCCAAAGTGCAATTAGCACAGGCTTTCCCAGTAATTTGCAAGCATGGTTTATCTCTCATCTGCTTCTATCCTGGCTACAGCACTGTTTCTGGGGTCTGAAGCCGGAGAAATGTCTGCCTCTGCTTCCTGCGGACTCTGCCTCGAATTCTCTCTAGCCCAGGGTGCACCAGCCAGTCCTTAAAACTCTGCAAGCCAGCTGGGTGCATTACAATGGGGCATACAGGCCATGCACATTATGAAGCCCAAACCCAGTTCTGGCTCCCGAAATTTAGACTAACAGAGCTTCTGGGCGTCGGACACGCTTACCCCTACCCTAAGCCTCTCCTAGATCTGAACTGTCTTCACCCCTACCCGGGTAGAGTACTGGGGAAACAATGGCGCGTCCTCCGTCCTCCGGGTCTTGCACCTTCGGTCCCGCGCGTGGGAAAGCGCGTCCTCCAACCAACCCAGCACTGAACAAAGTGGCCTGAAGCATCATCAATAAAATGGCAGCGCGTCTGCACACTCATTGATTTCCCTCTCCCAGCTGCTCTGGCTGCCTAGGTCAGCCCTACCTCTCCATCCCTGGCCGCCAGCAAACCGGCCAAGCCGGGAGAGATTCCCCTTGCCATCCACCCAGCCCCCACCCCCTCCAGGCCGTCTCGCCGAGCAAGCGCCGCGCGGGCCACCTCGGCCAGAGCCGCTGCTTCGGGACCCTCCCTCCGCCTGCGGCTCAGCTCCTGGGACTCAAGCCCCGCTGCAGTGGACAAAGCCGCCAGAGCGCTGGAGGCCACCGGGCTCACCTCGCAGCCCCCAAGCGCCCTTTCCTTTACATCCCCCTACACTTTCCAGAGAATTAAACTCAGTCTGAGGTGCTACTGGAGATCTTTCAGATGGTTTCGGTTCTATGAGAGAAACAAAGGAAGAGAGGGGCTGAGGGTCCTGTCGGTGAACCAGGGTCTCCTCGCCTGACCTTTGTCTCTCACAGCCGTAACTCACTCTAAATATGAACAATCGGCGGAAATACCTTAAAATAAATTCCATCCTCCTGGTGTGGCCTCGAGTCCCATCGGCTAGCTCGCCCAGAACCGCTCCATGAGCGCTGAAAACTGCAACCCGCTAGGAGAGCGCTCTCCGGAGAAGGGGAAGGAGAAGGAGGAGGTGGGTGCGTGGGGGTGGGGGGGAAAAGCTCTCGCTCTGTAGAGAATCTAGAAAACGTAATCACAGGCGAAGCCCGCCCGGGTCTCCGCTCCAAATGCCACAATAATGCGCTGTATTATGTGCTCACGTGGTCATACGTCAACTTAAATCCTTTTATTTGAAATAGGAAATCACTGAAGGGACTAGGTTTCCAAGCAGAACATTCGGCTTTGGGGGAGGGGAAGTGGGGAACCTTGCCCAGCAGTGGGGAAGAGTTTCATCTAGGGCAGTAGGACGCTGGGGGCACCCCCCCCCAACATGTGCCACACTGGGCCACTTATCTCCACTTATATTTCTTTACAAATGATCCAAACAGCAATGCTGTCCCCATTCTTAGAGTCCATGTAACTTTCTGTACAGTCTTCCACATGCAGACAAGCTGAAGCCTGCACACCCAAGCACACCAGTCTCCTCTGGCCTGCTAGCCAGTACGTCAAAAGGCAAGGCCCGGGCCCTGTTTCCAGAAGAAAACCCAGTAATGACTGGCTTAGTCAGTGGACTCCCCCATGGCCTGCCATTGTATGGAGTTTGCTACCACCCACGCCAAAAGGCCCCAAATTACCTGACAAAAGGCTAAGTTGATTTTGTTCAATGGGAGCCCTCTAGGGAAGAGGTGCTTGCCTCTAGAGTGGTGGGTCAGGGTTTTGCAAAATCTGGAGGGACTCAGTGCCCTGGCTAAACCTACACTTGCGTACTTCCTCAGTGCACAGCTGAACGATACATGAAATTATAGGCTTCTAACAATGGAAAATGTAAGGGGAAATGATCTAATTGACTCTGTAAGAGAAAAACTATACATACAACCAATCTTTGCTGGCATCCCTTGAATTAACCTACAAGGTAACCTGGGACCCTTTTGCAGATGGGTCTGTCCACCCTCCCCTAAGACAAATCTGTCCACCAGCAGAAAATGAACAGGACCAACTCTGCTCTGGAGCAACCGAGCTGAACCAACCCCCGCCCCCCCCCCTCCCCGGCCCTGCCCTGCTTCTACTCCTGACTTCTGCTTGGTGACACTGTCTACTGATTGTAACACTTCACCCTCTCAGGACCTGCCTTAAAAGTTTCTCTTTTCAGGTCTTAGTTTCTGAACTTCTTAGTTTCTGAAGTGATGGGCTCCTGGTGCCTTATTCTTTTCTTTCTTTAGAGTGGGTCTTCAGCTGGCTAGGCCTCTCTAAGAGTGAGGACTCACTTATAGCAGCTACAGGATTCCTCCTCCTCCTCTCCTGCCCTGCAGGGGCCTAGTGAGAATGTAAGGCCCTCAGTAAGGGGGCCTGGTCACGGGGGTGTCCAAATCAGAAGGGCAATAAAAGAGGAGGAGACCTAATCCTTTGGAAGTGAGCCCTGGCCTACGCTGGTGGCAGTATTCCAACAAAGTTCTGTCTGTGGTAGAGCTGGGAGAGAACCTCTCTGTGAACTGACCCAACTCTGACCTAAGCCACAAGCTGGAAAGTGAGAACCCAAAGTGCAAACCTACTTCTCTCAGGTATGGGGTGTGGGGGATAGAACCAAAGGCTGGTTTCCCAAAAAGCACTCTGCAGTCCCCCAAGGACTCACACAACTAACACATTGTCCTCTGCTCCCCTTATGCAGTCCCCCCACCCTGCCTGTGCCAAATATTTCACACCGAACTCTCCAGGTAGCCTAGAAAGGACCTGGAAGTATTGCCAAATTGCTGGCAAACTCCCATCTCCCCCAACCAAAGTTTCTGCAGAGACTTCAACTCAAAGATGAGAAGGGGCCCCCTTCACAACTCTCAGAACAGTCTGGAGCAAATCGTAACTCCGAGGCCATAAATCAATGAGAGAAGTATTTGGTACTGCTTCAGAGAAATGCCTTAACGCCAGGAAGGCCCAGCGGCATCTCGGCTCTAGCCAGGAGCCTCCATTGCCGCTATTAACAGCCCAGTTAATGCTCCAACTGCTGTTTAACAATTAACATTAACGACTTGGGTTGGAATGGGGTGATTTGGTGGGATGTGGAGGAAAAAATCTGAGGAAGTCAAAAGAAATTTAACTTTTGAGATGAAAATGGCTTTCCTAAGAGAGACCTTGGTCTCGGCAGGCCACCAGGGAACCAGCAGCTGAGAGTCCTCCCTCACCACTCTGAAATCCACTCTCCTTGAACAAGGCTATGGACCTTTTAAAGTTCATTTCCAGAGAACGAGAATAGAGATACTCAAGTATCGAAGCCCAGCCGGGAAAATCTAGCTGCCGGTCCCCTTCCACTCCAGCCCCCAACCTGGCCAGGGCTGGGGACACATGCCCTGAATCCATTTCGCCAGAGCCAAAAGTTGTCTTGGAAGGAGCAGGTGAGCATGGATACAGGGCTTTAGTCAATATTTGCAAGGCTGTTGGCAGATTAGATATATCTGTATCCAAACACTGCAATCTGATTTCTCTGTCAAAAATACACTTAACATTTTTCTCCCTTTAGTTAGCTCTAGTGGTTTTTCTTAGTGTCTGGTAAGGCCTGCTTAGCCCACTTTTGTCTGTGTGTGCGTGTGTGTGTGTGTGTGTGTGTGTGTAGGTTATATATCATTATTTAACATGAGATATTTCCTGTGGGTGCAACTACAGTACAAATGGGCTCCAAGTTCTCTGGACACATATGGATGTGTATATCATTTTATACACATGGTCTCCAATTCCTGTGACTATGTACACATGCAGTGATTCTGTTGTGTGCAGAGATTCAAATCATATGTACACAGTGAGTTGCAAATTCCTAAAATACTCAACCTATATTTGATATAAATAGACATACAGGAGCTGAGAAAGTAACCCAGGTTTACTATTCCCCTGTTTACGTTCTATCTGATAAGATAATAATTGTATCCAGAACAACATATCAGCCTTACAGCATCACTGAATAGCATGTTGCACTTAATTAACAACCTGATATCTATTTGAGGAGCAAATTTTAGGGAAGACTGAGGCCCGCGGAATAGAAAACAAAAACTCGGAAAACTTTTTAAAATAAATAACTCCTGAAAGAACAAAGCAAACCCATTCCCTCATACCAAGCTTCTGAAAGCTATTCCAACAGCCCCTCCCCCAAACAGGCACAAAATTTATGGATCTTTTACAAGGTAATAAACCACAGTAATTACCTCCCTGCATCCCAAACTAAGAGAACAAATTAAGCCAGAACTTGGAAAGAATTTTAAAGAGTCTTCCCTTGTTTCCAGTAGGAAAAGAAAACGCAGAGACCTGGGAAACGCGTGCTTTTCCCGTAGGAAAAAGAGCAGTTCCGCCCACCTAAAGGAACGGAGAAGACCCGCTGCCTGCGACGGTCTACACATTCGAAAGGCAGCAACCTCCCTCATGCCGCGGAAAGGCAAAAGGATAGGAGAAACTGCAAGGCGGCGAGACAAGTTTCCTCAACGCAGATCTGTGACTGACGACCATTCCCGAACTCACAGTCTCCGCGGGCGCCGCAAACAGTCGACAGGGAGCGCGGCCCACGCAGCGGCCGCCGCACCCGTGGCCTCTACTTGCTTCTGCCCTGCTGCTCCGTGTAGGGGTTTGTTTGGAGCTCGCTCGAAGAAACAAACACGCTCCTCTGACACCCCCGGCCGCCCCCGCACGCACATCTTTGGTCTCTGCAGCCGCCCCGCCTGCACAGTGCCGGCCGTTTTTCGGGGCGGACTCTTTGTCTGCCTGAAACCCCGCATTCCCGGGGCGTGCAGCTCAAGAGAACCCAGCTCCAAAACGTCTCCGAGGTTAAATATTGACCAGAACCTCCTTCAAGGGGCTGCAGCTGCCTGGACGAGGAAACTCCTTCCAAAGGCCCGTGCAAAGCCCGGAGGAGTGAAGAGTTGGCGCAGCGCTTACCTCGAAAGATGTTTAAGACTGAACCAGTGATTGTCTCCAACTCCGGGCACTCAGGGAATCGCCTTTTCCGGTGTCCTGGCGCTCTGCGGACAAATAAACAGCAGAGAGTAAACGGTGGCTGCGAAGGAAGGGAGCTGGAGAACCGGAGTTGGAAGTGCGGCCCTGCGCGGGCGCCAGGGTGGCCCCCGGGCTGACGCGGACACGGAGGAGTCGCCAGGGCACTCGTCCATGAGGCGCACTCGTTGCTCGAAAGGGTCCAGTCTAAGAATGGCCTGCAGATGATGATTTATTTTTGTAAAATAAATACATACTCCATCTCCGCACCCACATTCTCCTCTTTTTTTCTTTTTACGGGGGCTGGGATGGGGGAAGGGGGTAGGGAGAAGAAAATGGATTAGGCGGAGGAAGATGGGAAGGTGGAAGAAGCTTTGCCGTGGTGCCAGCTCTGCTCCAAGAGCTCCTCACGCACCTCAACTTGGGGAATGTGAATGCACGCTTTATTTTCTTTCGCTAACAAAGGGAAGCCCTGTCTGGGAGCATTCAATCACAGACTCTCTTGAAACCTCACTAATAGTGCTCATTTCTGTTTGACTCGAAATTAGACCCCGGCGCAGTCTTTGGGCTGGGGGGCAGTCTTGAGAGGTTTTGTCTTCTGGTTTATTCAAGCCCTGGGTGCCTCACTTCTCGGTCCCAGTGGGCTGGCGGGACCACCGCAGCGCCCAGTCCCTGAGAGTAGGCCAACTGCGGCTGGTTGGAAATAGGGGAAGACTAGGAAGGATGCTGACATCTGACAATACCCCGATCTGGGGGCCCTAACCAGCCTTGCCTTGCACAGCAGTCCCAAGCCAACCGATGCCCTAATTCTGCTGCCAACTTGTCTCTCAAGGTATATGCAACCCTCTCTTGCTCTCTAAGTAGCAAATGGTCAGCCAACTTTCCGGAGATGGAGAGAAGACACTGGGGAAGGTGGAGAAGAATCATCCCCAATGCTGAACCCTGGCTAGGTTCTCCACTGCCTGGGACTCTGCTGGGCCGGTTGCTTCCACAAACCTACTCCCCACTACCCCTTCACCCCCGGCCCGGTAGCCTCCCCACATGCCAGCCTGCCCCCAACCAGCCCTGGATGCCTGATTCCCAGTCCATGCAGTCCTGTTGATGGCCTGAGAGACCACCAAATAGCTGACAAGCCCCCTGACCCTCAGGCTTCAGGGCCCCCTAGCACACTGAACAAATGGTGGAAAACCAGCAACTAGTTGCCCTCTGCCACCCTCTCGACCTGTAGCCCTCACCCTCCATCAGGCCCTTGGGACTCAGAATCCACGCTGGGCCCCTTTCTCTTATTCAAATTCGCCCTCTATGTCCCCACAGGGAGTGTCTCCGGCCTTGGGGCTCCTGGAGGGACCCTGAGCGTGGTGGGGCTTAGCTACCCTGCACAATGCCACTCAACTTCGCCCCAGAAAGAACCGCTATGCCGCCATCCGCCACCCCTCCCCACCAACGACGCTTAGGAGTATTGTAATTATTATGGTTATTATTGTTGTTGCTATTTCCTTATCCCCAAGTCAAATATTCATGGCTGCCGTTCCCCATAAATCGTTCAGACTAATGAGTCACAAAGAGATGTTGCCCAGGTCTCTTTCCCCCTGCAATGGCCGCCGCCGCCGCCACCGCCGCCGTGGCCTCTCTCTCGGCGTTTTTGGCGCTCGCTTGCTCCCTCGCTCGCCCGGCGCGGGTGATTTATGAACACCGGGAAAATTGAACAAAGCCGCGCGCCGGTCCTGTGGTATCTCTGCAGCCTTCCCCCGTGTGAACCAGAACATTATCAACTGTCTGCGCATCCGTCCCACTTCATCACTAAAGCCGGGATGTGACCGCAGAAAACCCAGCCCAAACTCACGTTTCCCCGGACGCGGCGCGCTCCCCGGACTTGCAGAAACCCTGAAGAAAAAGCCCCCAAACCCGGCGTGGGCCCGCCAGCTCCGGTCCTCCCCGCCGAAGGGCTCTCTCTCCAAACCTCCTGAAGGAGTTAAAAGCCTTTGGAGATAAATCTGAGGGTGTGTGTTTTTAAAAATCAAATAGGAAGTTGGGGTCTCACTTCTGAGAGATTCATTCCTAGTGCGGCCCTGACGACTCCGATCCATTCCTGACGATCCGCATTAATTATTTAATGAGTCACGTGACCTCAAAAGATTACAATTTCAATCTCTCCCTCGAACTGGCGCTACACCTTTATCTGCTGCAACGACGGTCCTTGTTTGGCTTTTTTAGTCCCCAGGCCTCCAGAACGCAGACACTCCTTGCTCCTTGCTCAACTCCAGGGCAAGCGACTGCCATGGAAATCCCAGGGACAGCATAGAATTAGTCATTCTGGAACTATGAGCATTGTGGACAGTGGGGTGCCCACCGCTCTCCCAGGCACCCAAGCATCTGTCCCCTCCTGGGACCAGAGGTCAGCCCACCTGTGTCAGTGCCCTGGCTAAGGCGCTTTGGTGACCTAATCTCCTGGGGCCGCTTTGATGGCGCTTCAGGCGAGAACCCACCCTACCTCCCTGGACGCCTCAGCACACCTGTGGCCATCCTTGTCAAGTGTAAGCCCAGAGGCAGGTCCATTCCAGGCAGAATAGGCTTGCCCAGAGGAAAGATGCCTGTGCACTTACCCCTCTCCAAGGTGAGACCAAAGGCTCTATTCAACCTGCACATTCATTAACAGGAACATGGGGAACATTCAACTGCCTTAGTTTCCTCTACTGTAAACTGAGAAGATTGAACCAAAATGGCCTCCAAATCTCTTTCACCTCGGACATTCTTTGAAACAAGGATCTCTTGTAGCCCCAGAAATCAAGCCCAGAGACAGGGGAGCTGGCCTGAGTGGGTGGCAGGAGTTACTCCATGAGTGTGGGGCCTTGAGAAGTGATACCAGAATTCCAAGAGAGAAGTTTCAGACTAGAATGTTTCATTAACAGCCCCAGCACCCTCCCTGATTCCAACAAGAAGTGAGAACCCACATTCTTTCCTCCTCCTATTTTTCCTAGCCCTTAGCCTTTGGTAGAGGAAGCAGAGTTCTTCTTGGGCCCCTGGGGTATAATATAGAAGAGGGGCAATAGGAACAGCCCTTGGGAAGGCTGAGTCTATGTTCTTCAATACAGGGCTGCC
The DNA here is from genome assembly GCF_023721935.1 of Panthera uncia. Classification (NCBI taxonomy): domain Eukaryota; kingdom Metazoa; phylum Chordata; class Mammalia; order Carnivora; family Felidae; genus Panthera; species Panthera uncia. The sequence continues at coordinate 6,191 of NW_026059765.1, read as the reverse complement.
GGCTAGGCTAGGGATGCAAGCCAAAGGAGTGCAAAGAACAGCCTACTCCCTGCACAGAACCCACCCATTCAGACAGGAAGCCCCCCCACCCCACTCTCTGTTTGCTACACTGATTCTTTGGGTGTCTTTTTTCCCTTTCATTCTAAAGAGTCCTAGATCAGTTTCTATGTTGCAACTGCTGGAGAGAAGGCAGTGGTGAGAAGAGCAGCCCAGTTTGGAAGCTTAGAAGATCAGGGGGACAGAGTAGAGACGGAGATACCCACCCCTCGGGGGAAGAAGCTGAGAGGTGAGGGGGGGGCAGAATGTGGGCACCCTCAAAGAGCTGGGTATAAAGTCAGAGATTCTGTGCAGAGGGCCCACTCCCCATATATCTAGGTAATCTTCCCAGGAGCCCCATCCTGGGTATTAAGTACTCTACTATGCCTGTCACAGTTGAATTCCTGCTGTAATAAAACACCGGGTATATCGTACATTTCAGCAAAACTAGGAAAGAGAGCCTGCAAAGTGCCATTTTTCTTCAGGGGGGAGAGTGTTAAGTACTTAATTCAAACTGTGACCATTAAAGTGTCTCCCATCCGATTTAAGTTGATTTCAGATGTTGACAAAACTTTTATCTCCAGAGTCATGCACAGCTTGGCTCTGTGACTAAAGCAAAAGAGTGTGTGTTAGAGGGAAGGAGGGGGAAAGAGAAAAAGAAGAGGGCAGCATGTGTAAGGGTCATTTTGGTAGGAGAATTATAGAGCTTACACAAAATACTGTCTTTAAAGGTCAAGGGTTTGAGGGGCCACTAGGGTTCGCGTAAAAAAAAAAAAACAATTAATGAGATAGAAAATTTGTCCTCTGGGTGAACTCTTATGGTTGCCCTAGCAAAGGGAAGACAATGCATGATTTTAAAGCACAAAGTGGGATTTTTCTAAGCTGTTATAACAAGCTCCCTTAAAGACCAAATCTAAAACAGGAAAAACACTAAAGAAATGACACAATCCTTTGGGTCATTTTGGATCATTTTGGCTTTTTAACACTTACCAATACCTTAATAATTAAGACAGCTTAGACAAAAATGCCATTTTGTCCTGGTATATTAGAAAAACAATCTGTCCATCCTTTCTCTTCCTTTCCTGGACAGACTATAAGAGTAAGTGAAAGAAAGTTATCCCCTTTATCCCCACACAGCTGCCTCCTGTATGAAGCTGGAATGAATGCCTCTATACCCCTCCTTCCCTACAAAGGAGAAATATAAGAATTTACCTTAAATGATGATAATCTGCCATTTGAGGTTTTGCAGCTTGACACTCAGTTTCCACCAAGAGTCTAGGCATTTTTTGAGCAGACAGCCGAGATGCTGCGTCTTTGCCCGAGACCATATTATTTGCAAGAAGATCCCTCGCTTCTCCACAGACTTTTCCCAGAGAATGCCTTTCAGAATTGCTGTTGAATTACAAAGAAGTATTTATTGTATGAGGTGATTAATGATTCCTGGGAAAATTGCTATTTTCAGCGTGATTTAATTTCGTTTTACAAGTGCGTGTAGTAGGGGGAGGGTTAATAAGTTTCAGCAGCAGTTGCAGTGTCCCCAGAAATCCCTGGCACCCGTTCACACCATATAAAACGTACTTCACGCCAGGTTTGGCCTGACTTGGGAAGGCATGCATTTGTTTGCTCCTGAATTTTCTTGGGGAGAGGTGGAGGCCCTTCAGAGACTGGTGTCCATCACTCTCCTCTCAGATATGGTTTGTTCATAGGTAAAGAACTGATCACCCTTGCCTCTATCACACACAGGGCGGCAGCGGCATGAGGAGGAACAGCACTGCCCGCTGGCTGAGGGTTTGCCATTGACGGAAAAATGTGCTTAAAATTCCTCTGATATTCCAAAGGTAGGTGAGCGCCCCCTCCCATCTCTGCTAAAATTATAACGCGAACCTAACATTGCACTCATATAAGGCCAGGTGACAGTTATATTCTAGGGGTGGCATGTGTTGGTTTTCTGCATCTTGTTGTAGAATACTCCTTCAGTGACAACCAAGTCTAAATCCTCTTTACTGATTTTGTAAATCAGCACATAAACACTATGGTTATAGAGACAGCCCTGGGTTTTGATTTTCAGCCTTTGAATCTAGATCTTTAGGTTGGGCAGAAAGATCCAGGAGCATTTAAGAAAAGTGACCCTCGCTCCGAGTTGAGCTTTCTTCCAGCACTGAATACTCCCAGGTCTGCCTTGCTTGGGGTATATTTTGAGGGTGGCATTATGCTTTTTCTTTCCTCAGAAGAAACTTTGGAGGGTTTATTGGGAAAATTCAGTTTATTTTGAAAGCTCTGGCTTCAGAAGGAAAGAGGTAAAGAAAGAAAGACAAAAACCCCGAAGCTGTAGTGAAGTGAACCTTAAAGACAGCCAAGAAACAAAAAAGCAATCTCAATTCTTTGCATAAACTATTTTTTTTTATCTCCAGGGAAACAGGCAGATTAAGTGTGAAGGTGCAATAAATACCAAAGGGACCACTTCTTTCCAAGTGTGCTCAGAGTTCAGCCTGTAGAACAGCTGCAGAAACTCCTGGGCCCGAAGCACTGCGTGGTTTCACCTTTCATTGCAGGGAAGGACACGTTTCTATGCCTTACAGAGACTTGAAGCCTGAAAGCCTGGCCAAGTTTGGGAAGAAGAGGAGCCCTCTCAGAGCTCAAGAGCCTTCCTGCTCTTTGGAACTTTTCCCACCGTGGGTCAAACTTGACAAGAGTTCAGCTCAAGTTGAATACACTCACACAAATTATGTGAGCAGTCAGAATCCAAGTGAACATAACTTGAGCCATCTACAAGATTTTTACACACAAGGGCAGACATCTCCATCCAGAGAACCTTTTTTTTTTTAATTAAAAGTAGGAAACATACAAATGTGTCTTAGAACTTTTAATGGTTTTTAAAACAGAGTTTATTCTTAGCACATGGCTTTTTTTATATAGCCACACCACAATTTGTACAGTTGCACATGGGTCGAAATGCACTCCCCTCTCCCCCGAGAGATTGTGCCTCAGAATAAGACAACAATATCTCTACAACAATATTTTAAATAAATGCAAGGAAAGGAAACTAACATGTGTCACATCTACCATCAAGGTCTATACATTTTGAGAATTAAATAATCTTGTGAGGTCCACAATGTCTACTCGTTTATTCAGTTCAATACAAGCTTGTATGAGCTGCCTTAATGTGGAAGGGGGAGGTAGGGAAGGTGGGGGAAAGGATCTGTTTCCTTCTGCTTGCAACAAACATACATGTTTATGTCCCCAGTCAGCGTGGGCTATCCAGCTGACTTTAGCCATCTCAAAAGTATTGGTTGCCAAGTGGTGCTCCTCAGGTACCCAATCCTGGCGGCCTTATTCAGGCCAGCCAGCATCCTGGCTATTATCTGCTCTTAGTTGGCAACCAGCACACACTCTTTTGGGGAGAATGTCTTCTTTTTTATTATCCTTTTCGCCAAGCTGGGTTTTGTTTTGGGGTCTGTTATAGTCCAGACAGGTAGGAGTATGGGGAAAGGGGCAGAAGAGAGGAGAAAAACAGGTGGGGGGATGAAACTGGTCTAGATCTCTGAAGGTTATATGGAGGAGGGAATGGGTGTTGAGACGCCCTGGTGGGGGTGAGGATGCAGGTGCGGGCTCTGAGTTTGTGCTTTCCCTGGCGGGCCTGCTGAGGCCGAGGCCGAGTTGGAGGATCGCATCTTAGTGTTGGGCAATTTGTGATCTTTCTTCCACTTCATCCTCCGGTTCTGAAACCAGATCTTGACCTGGCGCTCGGACAAGCAGAGCGTGTGGGCGATCTCGATGCGGCGCCGCCGGGTCAGGTAGCGGTTAAAGTGGAACTCCTTCTCCAGCTCCAAGACCTGCTGTCGGGTGTATGCGGTTCGAGAGCGCTTGGGCTCCCCTCCGTTATAACTGGGGTTGACTGAAAGCCCATAACCCCGAAGGAGAATGCCAAGGAGGAGGGAGTGGAAGAGAGGGAAAGGAGGAGGAGAGAGAAGGTGGGGTGGGGAAGAGCAATTGGACATCATCATTATATAATAACCTGACACCAAGTTCACGCAAGATACATAAAACGGCAAAGAAAATGTTTCACAGGCTATTGACAACGGGAAACACCCGAGAGCCATAAAGAATGGTGCTGGGCATTGGGGCTGAAGAAAAGCTTCAAAGACACATGGCCTGAAGCCTCTGCCAGGGCAATTAAATTTATGGGGGCTATAATTACTGCCCTAACAGTTTGGCGTCTCGTAAATCTCTCGATAAAGGGACCCCGGGTACAAAAGGGTTCTCACGTTAGGATCAGGCGGCTGGCTGGCGCGCACACACCCACATCCCACTGTAGCTTGGGCCAGATGGGGGCTCCCCTCCAGAGGCCCCCTTTCCCTCGGCCTCTCCCCCTGACCCTCACCGCGACCCCCGAACCCCGACCCGGCCCCAGCCCACCCTCCCGCGCCTCCCCAGCGGCGCCACATACCGGCGCTGACATGGATCTTCTTCATCCAGGGGTACACCACGGGCTCCTTGCCTTTCAGGCCCGGCGGGCTCTTGTCGGCCAGGAGCAGCGGGCACGCGGGGGCGCTGCCCCCTGCCGGGACGCCCGGGGTGGCGGGAGCCGCCTCGCAACGCCGCGGGGGTGCGGGGTGCGCCGCGCGGTGCTGCGGGGGAGGTGGCGGCGGCGGCGGGGGCTGCCGCCCGGGCGGCAGGACGTGGCTCGCGTGCAGGCCGTGCGCAGGACCCTTGGCTCGCGCCGGGGGCTGCTCGGGCTGCGGCTGCCGCCCGGGGCTGGCGCCACCGCGGTAGCCATAGGGGTAGGCGGCTTCGGCGGCACCGTGCGCGGGGTAGAGCGCGGCAGCGGGGTAGGAGGGTTCGCGAGCGGCCCGTGGTGCGTAGTAGGTGGCGGGGGGCTCGCGGCTGTTGCCCGTGTGGGGGAGCTGGGGCTGCTGCGCCGGCAGGTGCTGGGCCGCGGGCGCTGGGGGCTGCTGGTAGCTGGGGCCCCCGCCTGGGCCGCCGTCTCCGCCGCCCGGGCCGCTGTGCTGCGCGTACTCCTCAAAGGGAGGGAACTTGGGCTCGATGTAGTTGGAGTTTATCAAAAACGAGCTCATGGTCATTAATTTGTGAAGTGCAAAAATACTAATTTTTCTCGCGTTGTCGTTTTTCTGGGCTCGCCGAGGCCCCTCCCCCTCCTGCCTCGCTTCCCATCCCCCCTTTCCTCAGCTCCCTTCCCCTCCCCCGCTGTCAAGCGCCCACCCCTCCCCTCCCCCCCCCCTCCCGCCGCCGCCAACGCCCCCAAAGTTCGCGCCCCTCCCCCCCCCCCCTCCCGCGCGCGCGCGCGCGCGCGCGCGCGCTCGCCTCGGCCCCACGCGCGCCCCGCCTAGTACCCCCACGTGACCCGCCCCCGCCAATGGGCGCGCCGCGCGCGCGGACCCGGATCAGGAAGCGCGCGGGCGAGTGATAGATGCTGCTGTCCGGCCCCGGGCGGAGGGAGGGAGCTGGAGCTTTGGTCCCCCCCAGCCCCCCAACTTTGGGTCCTGCTGGCAATTCGGGCCCTGCCAGGGCTTCTGGTCCTCTCGGACGCCCAAGTCGGGCCCTTTTCGTGCCCTACTCCTGGTCTAGGCCTCGGGGCAGCCGAGTGGCCGCGGCCCATCGCTGACCTCGGGCCCAGCCTAGCCTGTCCTGGCGTCTTCTAGGGTTCGAGGCCGGCGGAGGGAAGGAATGGCGTAAGGACCAAGGAGATACCCTGATTTTAACCGTGGCCCCGGATTAAAACGAATAAGGCCAACAGATCCATATTTTCACCAGCTGATCCCCTTCCCCACAACGTGCTCGCCGAGTCCGCCCGAGATCCCCTGCTTTGAGAAGCCCGGCAGGAGCCGCAAAGGGTGGGTGGGTGAACAGCTGGGAGAAATCGGCCAGAGGAGCAAGGCCATTGCAATGTAACCGGGTGGGCGTTTTTCATTTTTCCTTCCTTTTAGAGACAATCTGCTTGAATTTTTAGCTAAGAAAAATCAAAACCTTTCTGATAGCATCTCATTTTGATGGAGGTGTCGGTATGAGACTTAAACATGCTTGCATTTAGTAGGTGCGGCCGTGAGAGAGAAGATAGCCAAAGGGTGGGAATAGATAGCGACGCCTCCACAAAATCGAGCTTGGAAACCAGCAACTTCCTATTTCAGAACAATCCC